>NW_027531334.1:6406337-6424215 GCF_008692635.1 Crocuta crocuta
TAACTGGGGGTGGGGGGGTGGGTGAGGTGCAGTGGCTTTTTATTGTCTGAATTGTTTGTGACAATATCTCATTGGCTGGACTGTTTCCCCGGGTCAAGGGGTGGGGCCCTTTTTCCTTCTGCTGGGGTGGTAAACAAGTAGAATCCACAAGCAAGTTGCAGTCTCTTCCCGTTGGGTCAGCAATCGATGAGGAGTGGTAGGGTGTGTGAGCGCCCCCTGCTGGCCTCCCGACTCCATTCTAAATGAGGTTTCCTCTTTTATTTGGCACAAGCCCAAATTATGTTGAAATCTAAACCCCTTCCCCTCCCACATTGTAGTATTTGGACGTGGGGTCTTTGGGAGGTACTTAGGTCATGAGGCTGAGCCTGTGGGATTAGTGCTGTTACAAAGAGACTCCAGAGAGCTTCCTCCTTCATGTGAGGGTGCAGTGAGAAGGCTGATTGGCGATGAACCAGTTAGTGGGCTCTCACCAGACACAGAATCTGCCCGAGCCTTGATCTCGAATGTCCTCAGTTAAAGAACTGTGAGAAATACATTTCTGAGTGGTTTAAACCACCCAATCTATGGTATTTTTGTTCTAAGAGCCTGAAGTGACCGGGACAGGATACAGTGTGCATGTTGGCGTGTTGTCTCTCTGTGTCTCTGTTTCCGCCCTCGCTGTCTTTGTCTCTGCCAGTCTATGTTTCACTCTCCGTGTGGCCGCTGCTGTGTCCCACTGTGCAACCCATTTCACTTGTACTCTAGACCGCAGCTTCTCAGACTCTGACAGAACTCCCGAGAAGTTAGAAGATGAGGTGTTAGCAGGGTTGGTTGGTTGGTTTTTAGTTATTCTTCCAAGTAACTGGTGACATATCCTGTGGCAGCGATTTTGTGGTTAGGCCAGTGCTGGCGGGAGCACCGCCTGTCAGCGGCTCACGTGCAAGAACAGGAACATGTGAGAAGGAGCGCTGGGCAGAAACGGGGAGGGCTGTCAAAACGGAGCGCTGCTGAGGCGGCGGGGCAGACGGTGTTCAGATAGGCGGGCTGGCATGTGCGCCACTCGAGTGTCCTCTCGGGGCCAGTAGCTGGCGGGCCAAGCCCATCTCAGGGGCTTTATTTAAATGACTTTGAAGTTCTGCTCGTGTTCATGATTTATCCTTGAGATTTTCTGTTTACTTAGGAAGCAGGCACATCTAGGCAGTGATGACTAATGCCACGCAAGGTGTGGAGATCTTGATATAAAATCAGATTGTAAGATGAGAAGAGTAAGGATGGTTCTTTATCAAGTGATAGTAAGAAATGATATGCATTTAGGCACAGGGAAACCAAAAAAAGCCATCTCTTTAATTGGATCGGTGAAGCCATCAGCTGTCCAGCACCCTGGAGGATTTGCTCTTTCTGTGGAGCTCTGCTTAACCGTCCTGGATGGAAATCATTCCGAAGTGCATTTCATCCTTTCCTGCCTCCTCAAAGTACCGCTCAAACCTTTTTTGATAGCAGATTCATTATTATGAACATTGGTTGTTACAGTCTTGAAATGCCACGAAGCACCCATGCCTATTGAAGTTGCTGGGGCTACATCTCCTATTGTTAAAAATCCTGAAAATAATGTGCTTTTGTCAGGTTTGCTTTTAATTGTTTTCCTCTT
Source organism: Crocuta crocuta (assembly GCF_008692635.1). Taxonomy (NCBI): domain Eukaryota; kingdom Metazoa; phylum Chordata; class Mammalia; order Carnivora; family Hyaenidae; genus Crocuta; species Crocuta crocuta. The sequence goes on from NW_027531334.1 coordinate 6,407,965, forward strand.
TCTCTGCTGTCAAACACACCTTTCCAAGCTTTCTGGTTCTTCTAATAATAATGAGCTTCCAATCTCTTTTTCCTCTGCCATTTCTAGCCTGGCTTTCACTTGTACTTGTTAACTAAATGTACTAGAATAGTGCTTAAAGTAGAAATAAATAGATCCTAAAGTTTAGAGCATCAGGTTTATAACAATTCCTTTGGCTAATCACACACCTCAGGCCTCTCCTTGTCACTCAGTGACAACAGTTAATGCTTGAGACGTGTCTGACACTGTGTTAGGCACAGTACGTAGAGTGATGCATTCAACATCACAGCAATAACAGAACCTACCTTAAGGTAGCGCCCATAAGGTTGGCACCTCAGACCTTCTCAGAGGGTAATTGACTTGGGGCCCCAGTGCATTGCTTGGAAATCCTTCACCACACACAGAGTCCATGCTTGGGTTTAGATTATCACCAGTGTTTGAGTGCAGTGGAAATAAGAAGGCAACCCATTTCTAAGACGTGGGATTCCTTTGTCAGCAGGCTTTGACCCAAGGATTCCCTGGTGGCTTTGTCAAACTGTAGGTTTCAGGAGTGCCTAGGACACTTCTGTCCACACTTCTTTCAATACCTTTCTTCAGCCGGGTCAGATTAGCTCACTCAGCCTTTCCTGACATCCTTTCTGTTTACGTCCACACAGCAGTTCTCCAAATAAAATCTTTAAATTGGGATTAATAGGTCTAATAGCCAATGAATGAGAGCCACAGAAAAAGAGCCCAGAGAGAATGTAGGGTTATAACAAAAGAAACCAGGAAAATTTTCCAGACCTATTAGATACAAGTTTCACAAGGGCCTAGCACAATAAATAGAAAGAGATTGACTGACAGCATATGTGGAGAATTTTTTTTTTTTTTGAGAGAGAGAGAGAATGCATGGGAGGAGGTGCAGAGTAAAAGAGAGAGAATCTCAAGAAGGCTTCATGTGGGGCCTGAAGTGGGGCTCAATCCACAACCTGGGGATCATGACCTAAGCCAAAATCAANCTGACTGACAGCATATGTGGAGAATTTTTTTCTTTTTTTTGAGAGAGAGAGAGAGAATGCATGGGAGGAGGTGCAGAGTAAAAGAGAGAGAATCTCAAGAAGGCTTCATGTGGGGCCTGAAGTGGGGCTCAATCCACAACCTGGGGATCATGACCTAAGCCAAAATCAAGACTGGGATGCTCAACCAACTGAGCCACCCAGGCACCCTGAGAAAAAAAATTTGTAATGTTTTTTAATGTTCAGTTATTTTGAGAGAGAGAGGGAGAGACAGAATGGAAGCAGATGAGAGGGAGGGCAGCGAGGGAGACACACAATCTGAAGCAAGCTCTAGGCTCTGGGCTGTCAGCACAGAGGCCAACATGGGGCTCAAAGTTGTGAACTGCAACACCATGACCTGAGCCAAAGCAGATGCTTAACTGACTGAGCCACCCAGGGCCCCCCTGAGATAGGGGATGAAAAAGATGATCCTAAAATCTAAAAAAAAAAAAATCAAAAACAAAATAACATTGAACTTCCTAACACCTACACTAGAGACTAAGAGTAAATGGAGAAATGCCTCCAGAATGCTGAAGGGGAACATTATCAAGCCAAATCACATATAAGGAGAGAATAAAAACAGTCAATGACTAAAAAACTTGCTTCACATTTATTTTTTCTTAGGAAGCTACTGGAGCAGGCACTCAAGCAAAAAGAGGGAGTATATCAACAAAGAGGGAGAGAGTGAATCCAACATAGGAAAACAGATAGGGATAGTTTTGGGTCATGGGGCTGAAAAGTCCAAATCAACAGCTGGACAGAAAGCTCAGTGTGCTGCGAATCCAGATTGTAAAGGAAGAGGGAGGACTCCAGGAGAAAGACCTGAAAAAATGACACCGAGAGATTCTCTACTGTGCTTGAGAATTTCAAAAACAATATAAATTTACTAATTTACATTTAATCTGATGGTCCCTTTAAAAAACGAACAAGGTGAAATACAAAGAAAATTATTGACCTTTAAATAAAGCAACTTTAATTTTTTTTTTATTATGAAAACTTCACACATATACAAAAGCAGAGAGAATAATCTAATGATACCCTCACAGGCCAATCATCCATCTTCAACAATTATTAAAATTCATCATTTTCATTTCATCTGTTCTCCTACATTATTTTTTATTATTTTTAATTTAGACTTTTTAGAAAAGTTTTTATTTTAATTCCAGTTAACATATAGTGGTATACTAGTTTCAGGCATACAGTATAGTGATTCAACAGCTTCATACATCATCTGGTGCTCATCACCACAAGTGCAAACTTAGTCCCCATCACCTATTTCATCCATTCCCCTCACCCACCTCCCCTCTGGTAAACTTCAGTTTGTTCTCTATAGTTAAGAGTCTGTCTTTTGGTTTGTCTCTTTTTTTCTTTGTTTTCGTTCTTAAATTGCACATATGAGTGAAATCATATGGTATTTGTCTTTCTCTGACTTATTTCACTTAGCATAATACTCTCTAAGCTCCGTCCATGTTGTTGTAACTGGCAAGACTTCATTTCTTTTTTATGACTGAATAATATTCCACCGAGTGTGTGGAATATAATGCACACAAACACATACAACATCTTCATCCATCAACCAATGGACACTTGGGCTGCTTCCATATCTTGGCTCTTGTAAATAATGCTACCAAAAACATAGGGGTGCATGTACCCTTTAAGCATGCTTTTTTTATTGTTTCTTGATTTGAGTTTGGATTCAAACAAGACCCATATGTGGAAATTGGTGGTTATGACCTTAAATCTGTTTTTTCTGTCCCTAGTCTGATCCCTAGTCACCTCCCCCCCCCCCCTTTCCATTTTTAGCCATTGATTTGCTGGGGAAGGTGAGTCATTGGTTCTGTAGAAGATTCTGCATTCTGGATTTAGTTGATTGCTTTCTTGTCTTCATATTACCAGTAAATTGGTATTTAGCTGTGGAAGCTTAAATAGATTCAGATTGATTTGCTTGGCAAAAATACTTCATAAGCACGTAATTATTGGTTGTCTCACTTTTCGTGGATTGTCCATTACGTTCAGGAGGTGTCAGCCTGATAACGATGAGGCAATTATTAACTCTATATAAAGTAAGGAAGTCAGTAATTCAGTACACCAATGGGTTATACAGAGGACAAAATTTACTACTCACTAAAATTAAACTCTTGACTTTTAGATTAACCCACAGTTGTGAGAGTCTGGATGAAGAACTGTGGTTGCTCGGAAATGTTTAACAACTAGTTCTGCAGTCAGAGACAAGCCCTGGTAACATATGTGGACTTCCATGGTGGAAATACTCCCACCACAGCCCATTTTGAGTTACCAGCTATTTAATAGTTGGCCTGCAAAATTCCTGAAAATTTAACAGTCTGCTCACACCAGCAGATACAAAGGCTCCAGCACACCACATGGATATATACAAGGGCCACAGAACTCAATACCTGTCATTTGCTATAACTGGAAATAAGCCAGTAATGTCTAGAATTGATAAGTCTCAACATAAGTAGAATAAGCATCATTACAAACATGTAAATAATGGCTAGAAAAATAACCAGAAAGTCTAAAGTTTTTAATTATAAGCCTTTTAGATTAATTTCGACTATGGACCAGTAAAACCCTAACTTAAAAGTTTAATGATAACAAAAAAAAAAACATTTTAAAAAGGTAACATAAAAGTTATTAGCGCGTCTTTGTAGGTGAAGTAAGTGATAGAAACGGCCCTCCTCAGAATTAAGGTCTGTCTCTGCACAAGGGACAGTATAGATTCCTTCCTTTCTACAACTGTGAATTGTCCACTCCATTATGGAAATCCTGTGGCCTCCAAAGATGAGGGTCCAGTCTGGCCCAAAGTTGGTAGTAACACTGTCTAAAACACACAGTCTCCATTAAAAAGTACAGTGCGGTGAAAGCATGTGGCTCTTGTGGTCTGTGTTAAACCCACACAGCGTGGACAGTGGAACTTGAAGGTAGGTGGGCTCCAAGCACTGGCCATGCTACCGCCACTTTCATAGTTCCCTAACCATTTGTGCCCTTGATTTGTTGGGGAAAGTGCATCACTGCCGAGGCAGAAGCTGAATGAGAGGCTGGTGGCCATTAGAGCTGGGTCTGGGGCAGACCCATTTTCATAGAACCACAGTGAAAATGATGGTGTCATTGGCTATTAGGTCCTAAAAGGCAGTGAATGTGGACGGGGCAGCACTGTTCTCACCTCAGCATCGTGTGCTTCACCTGGAAATTGATGCAAAATACCCAGTTCCCTGGAAACTGCTTCCTGTTCGAGGCATGAACCTGCACTCTGGGCTCTACGTACACAGAGAAACCCGAATGAACTTCCACTGTGCTCAAGTCCAGGCAGAGCCTGGCTAGGAGAGAAGCCACCCAGCACTATACTGCCCATACCTTTGCGCTCCAGCCACCCTGCTTTCTTCACACTAGATCTGTAATTTGCTCTTCCCCTGTCCTTTCTCTTTTTAAGTACAAAAAAGGATGAATTCATCCTTGTGAAACCACAGTGCAGAATCAGGAAGAATAAAAACGAATGGATACCCCCTTCAAATCCTGCATGCTTCTCCGGACCAGGCACCTACCATGGTGGCATGAAGAAGATGCTACAAATATTTACTGAGTGATTAAATAAAATAATAGAAGGGACAGCTTAAGTATCCTCACTATTATATATGCCCTTTTCCCCCTTTCCATTTCTCTCTCTCCTCCCCCCCACCCCCATATTTATATCAAGGAGGGACACTATGTCTTCCACAGTGTAACTTAGGTCCCAATTAGATTACCTCAAGGGATATTTTTTTTTTAATTTTTTAAAATGTTTTATTTTTTTCTGAGAGAAAGAGGCAGCATGAGCAGGGGAGGGTCTGAGAGAGAGGGAGACACAGAATCTGAAGACAGGCTACATGCTCTGAGCTGGCAGTCAGCACAGAGCCCGACGCGGGGCTCGAACCCATGAACCGTGAGATCATGACCTGAGCCGAAGTCGGACACTTAGCTGACTGAGCCACCCAGGCGCCCCTTAAGGGACATTTTAAAATTTAGTTTTTATCAGTATAGCTGTTAAGAATTTCAACTCACACACTCAAGCATTCAAGATATGTATGTAACTTTAGTTTTCCATGGTGAAGTTAATTTGTATTTTGAATCCCTGTTTTACCAAGGAGTGTTCTCCCTCTACTTTCCAGGGTTGCATGTGAAGCCCATGGGTGCATCTAAGTCTCCAGGTATTGATACAGGGCAGAGGGGCAGTTGAACCCTTTGGTATTTGTTGAGACCACATCTCTCCTCATCTCCTGGCCCCTCGCAAGGCTGCTGTCTGCATGGCGGGGCCCCCTGAGTCAGGTTTTCTCTGAGGCCCCTTATACCTCTGAGCATAGAAGTCTCTTAGACGGACTGAACAGATGTTCCTTCCAGCCTTTCCTCCTAAGGTCGGTGAATGAACCACGGTGCTTCTGTTCTTACGTCTGCCAAACCCACGTGGTGTTTCCGTCACCCAGACCTGCATCCATGCTGGCTCTCATAGAGCCGTGCCCTCTACCCCTCCCTATTTCACAGGGTCTTTCGACTCTCTTCCTTCTCTATTCCCCACCTCCCCAGCCGATGCCATCTTTAGTTTGGGTAGAGCCAGGAGAAACTAGAGAAACTGGCTCTAATTCTGTAGTCTTCCAGATCTTTTGTTTATGGCATAAATTTTATGCTCTGAATCCTAAACAGCTTAAATTATTGAAACTCAAGAGCTAAGAATGAATTCTGGATTTCTGTTTTTCTGCTACAGTGACTTCTCTCTTAGGCAGTGAAAATCCTCCCTGAATTTCAGGGCAAGATGATAGAAGGGATTAGCAGGAGCAGAGTCACTAGTCCTTAATGCACTATATTATTATCCCACCGCATTTGCAAATATTTACTGAACACCTGGAGGCATGGTGGAAGGAAGGTAGGCACAAATACGAATAGGGATTGGTCCCCATCCTCATGGGATGGCAAATGCATCCCCAAAGAATAAAAGGTAGTAAATAAAGAATCAAAGAGAGAGGGTAAAGCATACTATTTAGTTTCAGGCTTCTAGGTGGTTCTCCAGTATTACAAGGTTGCTTCTAAACCCTGCCCAGTGATTTGCTGATGGTCCAGCCTCTTTTTAGATGGGCAGGCTGGATGGAAGGTCCAGAAACTCTTCAGTGCCATCCCAGCAGGACAGACAATGGCAGAAAAATCACACTAAAATTTTGGAGAGGCGTGGGGATGGCGGGGAGTAGGTAGGTGGTATCCATGACTTTCTGTGCCCCCAAAGAGTTTAACGTCTAGTTGAGGATAAAAAATTATAACTAAATGCCCAAAGAGTAAAATAAAGCAGTATAACAAACTATAGCAGGGCTGTGCTATTCAAGGTACATTTACTGGGATCAGAAAATGAAACAAAAACTAAAACATAGAGTTAGGAAAGGTTTTGTGGAGAAGTTGAGGCCCTTTGGGACTTTGGAAGAAGTAAAGAATTTGAATTATTTATTACTAATAAATGCTAACACTTAACATTTCTGTACCAGGCACAGTTAAAGCACATTTACTAGAATCCTCTCAACAATAATATATAAGTATGCACTATTTTTAACAGTCCCATTTTACCTATGGGGAGACTGAGGCATAGAGAGATTTAGTAACTTGCCTGTAACTACACAACAGAATTGGAATGCTGGCAGTCTGACTCTAAGGGCTGTATCCTAAATTTCATTAGTATTCCACCTTTGACAAAGGAATTGAGAATTTCGACGAAAGGAACAGAAGTATGAGGTAGGAGTGAGAAAGATATGTGGGGACCTAACTAGGGCAGAGGGTTACTGCTAGAGCATAACCAGGGACCACACAGGTGCCTCACTGTGTCTTCGCTGCATACAGATAGCCTGTTGCTGTGACTTCCTGTTTTCTTACATCACAGCTGAGAAATGGGATACTCAGAACACTGAGATGCCAGGGGTGACTTGCCTGGAGAATCTCAGAGCAGAAAGTCTGCCCTTAGCCCCTCTGGCTCCTGTTTCACGTTCTTACTGTGTAATAGGTATGAAGGTTGGGGCGCCTGTGTGGCTCAGTGGTTAAGCCTCTGACTTCAGCTCAGATCACGATCTCACAGTCCATGAGTCAGAGCTGCACGTTGGGCTCTGTGCTGACGGCTCAGAGCCTGGAGCCTGCTTCAGATTCTGTGCCTCCCTCTCTCTGCCCCTCCCCTGCTTGTGCTCTGTCTTTCTCTCTCACAGATAAACATTAAAAATAATCTTATTTTTAAAAAAATTTTTAACATTTATTCATTTTTGAGAGAGAGAGTGACAGAGCGTGAGTGGGGGAAGGGCAGAGAGAGAGAGAGAGAGACAGAATCAGAAACAGGCTCCAGGCTCTGAGCTGTCAGCACAGAGCCAGATGAGGGGCTCAATCCCATGAACTGTGAGATCGTGACCTGAGCCAAAGACAGATGCTTAACTGACTGAGCCACCCAGGTGCCCCAAATAATTAAAAAAAATAGGTGTGAAGGTAGATATACGGCACTCTGGAGTACATCTAGGCATCTGGGTGGTATCTAGAGGGCCTCTGTGAGCTTCGACATCAAAATGCTCTGCCCCTTGTAAGTCTCTGAGCCTGTAAGCAAGATAGAATGGTTTCTCTGAACTTACAGGTTTGGAACTCAAACCATAAATGGAGTGATGGTTTAAGCCAGAGAAACTGTTGTGCGCACAAGGACACATTTAAACACTAGGATAAAACAAAGTAAAAGAGTGAGTTTTCAGGTTACTAAAAGTCACTGCCTTAGAAAACCCTGGGAATCAAGAGGGACAGAATGTGAATGATTTCTTCGAAATGGGGGTGATTAAACTGTTACAGAAAGAAAAGTGAGGGTAAATAGCGAGCTGTGGGTTCTAATAGATGATTACTACAGTATCTGTGAAGGTTTACCTATAAATATGTTCACAAATCAAATCTTCAGTGTATTAGAAGTTCTTGCTATAGATGTTTATTAATTTTGAGAGGGTGAGAGCACGAGTAGGGGAGGGGCAGAAAGAGAAAGAGAAAGAATCCCGAGCAGGCTCTGTGCTGTCAGTGCAGAGCCGGGCACGGGGGCTCAAACTCAAGAACCATGAGATCATGACCTGGGCTGAAATCAGGAGTTGGATGCTTAGCTGACTGAGCCACGCAGCTGCCCCCATCCTTGCTATTTTTAATGAGCCTTCCTGCAAATCTCTGTAAGATGAGCCACAGGCCACCACGGGCAATGGAGGCCCTGCAGGCGGGGGAGGGTCGCGGGGCTCCAGTCCCAACTCTGACCCTTACTGTTGTGTGCCGTCTTGGACAAGGCTCATAACCTCTCTGTCTCAGGGCCGTCGGTTCTAAAACCCAGACAAGACCTATCCTGCCTACATTCTCCCTGAGTTCATAGGAAATAACGTAAGAGAAAATGTTGGGGAAATGTGGACTGTGTCCCACAGAGGAATGGTATGTTTATCTGTTAAATGCAGAGAACTCTGACAACAGCCCCTGCAGATTTGCTAACAGTGAAGATTAACTCTATATCAAGCTCAAATTCGATTTCCTAATGAAAGGGGGTACCTACAGGTGCAGAGGGTTGCCTGCCCGCCATTTCTCTTCTTTAATTGACCCGGGTGCTATGGGCAGTCATTTGTGCTGTTTGGGGCCTCACTGGCCGGTCACAGAATGAAATTAATTAAATCAGAATCACTTTAGGGTTTCAACTGTCTTTTAAATCTAGGCCACCTGCACGGGAGCCCTAGCTCTTCTGGAAATTCTGAAGTGACCTTTGGTTATTTGGTTCCTTAGCTTCTCTTTGTGTGAGAATCCTTGAAAACTAGAGCAGACAACCTGGCTTTTAACTTGTGTCGTAATTGCTGCTATTCGTTAACCCCCGGGCTGCCCTGCAGCCTCTAGCACTGTGTCAGGTTGTCTGGCCTAGAGGGGACCGCAATTACTGCAGCTCTTCTTAAGACAACATTTACCGGAAACAAATGACCATCTATTAGATTGTATATCACTAGGCGGCAATCTCTTAAGCGGAAAGACGGAGGCGAGGCCCCTACTTCAGAACTACCAACATAAAAGCTCTCAGGAAGCATTTGTTGCTGGTAACAAAACACCTCATAATTGTGTACCGCTTTGTAATGTACAAAGTATTTTCATGTAAAACATCAATAATCAACATTTTGGCTGAGCTTCTTACAGAATTTTACCTGTTAAAGACATCAGCTGTACCTGACGACATACATTTAAATGTAAGTAGTTGCAAGTCATGTATTTGAACAGAATCTGTTGGAATTGTAGTTCTCAAATCTGGCTACATATTAGAAGCACCTGGGGGTATTAAAGTTACCAGTAGTTGGGGCTCCACTTGCGTCCCACTGAATCAAAACAATGTTTTGGTAGTTGTAACCTCCCAGGTGGTTTGAATGTGAGACCAGATACGAGCACCACTGTTCTAAGAGAAAGACCACCGTCAAAATGTTAGAAAGCTGGATTGTAAGCCCATTTCTGCTACTAAAGAGCTGCGTAACATGGATACATATTAAAAAGTGACTCTGAATCCAAAACTATTAATTCAGAAGCAGTTCCTCTGACTGTTCCAGTTATTACCATAATAGAGAAACACAGCCTTGATGCAAGTAATATATATATATATTCTACTGTCTGTGCTACCACTTTCTGTATCCTCTGTTTACCTCTTGTAGTCAGTAAAGAACAAGGATCCAGGTTCTTCCATGGGAAATGAAACACACTTAGGAGACAAGCTGACTGATTAGGGTAAGGCTGGATTTATCTGTGGCATTATTGCTTATGGAGACTGGTGTTTATAAGAGGCAAGCCACATTGGCTCCCTGAGGAAGTTCCTTGAACTTGACTCATTAAGAAATGATCAAACTCAGACAATTGTCCTGCCTTCCCCCCAAAGCACCTGAGATTGGCNAAAGGCTACCATTGCTATAGTCACTGGTGGGTCTTCCATAGGTAGCTCATTAAGAAATGATCAAACTCAGACAATTGTCCTGCCTTCCCCCCAAAGCACCTGAGATTGGCTTCTAATTTACAGTGGTCCAGACTTCACTGAGCTGGCTGCATGCTGGGGGCAGATGCTCAGGGCTTCCTGACTGATATCCAGGAAACTGATTAGTAATTGTGAGCTTGTTTGGTAAGTATTATGAGAAGCTCTTTGTTTCAGAATCTTTGAATTTTGCACAGTCATGGTCAAGAAAAACTGCATTTGATCTGCATACAGATCATATTATAGAACCAACCTACAAGCCAGAAGTATATTTCTCATCTTTAAGAGGTGAGTCTCTTTCCAGGACATTCTGGCAATTCTGTAGCTGATGGAGACTATGTTTACTGTTATATCAGTGTTTGTAGGTTAAAATGGGCTAGGTCGTAAATCTTGAATATAACATGTCTCTTACAGATTTTAAAAATTCATAAAAATATGTGAAAAGCATTCATATGTATCTGACATAATAGAGTTGGCCCTTATATTGCCTAGTTTTTTGGCAGTTCCCAAGATGGAAATTGAATATCACTGACAATTATTGATCAGTCATATAATGTGCTTATACTAGCTCTCTGGGTTTCCTTACTGTGATCATTGAATAACCATTTCCAGGCAGATGTTTCAATTCATACATGGCTGCTGAGTTGCCACAGCTGGCAAAATGTCACTGGAAAGTGTCACATGTAAAAGAATGAAAACATCTAAATGTCTTCAGGTTAGGGGCTGTGACAATTCATGAATTTTTCACAGACAGCGATTCTGTGAAAAGCAGCAGAATGCTAATGCTGTGAAAGGAAATAGTTTGAACTTGGGGTCCTGGTTTGGAGGATTTTTGTTTTATTTGGATCATTCCTTTTCTTGAATAAGAAGTTACACTAGAACAAATGGGGTCTGATATCTAGTTGTTGTAATAATAGTCTTTGATATTTCTGTGATCTTGGTGTTACTTGAACCCAGGATGCTGTGCATATTGGTTAATGCCATTTGGGGCCTTGTTTGGGTTAAGTGAGCTCAGATGTGCAAAGCACAATGCCTGGCCCTATGTGTCTAGTAAGTATTACGTCAACATCAATAGTTGTCATTGTCATTTTGATTATTATAATTATTACTAGTTCAGTCCATTTCTTATTTGCGAAATGAAAGACTGTTTTTAGAGATGAAATTCTACAGTTTGAATCAATGAAATGAAGCCAAGTTCCCCTAAGGACATGACCCAGTTTATAAATTTGTGGTTCCATCCCTGGGACAAAACTCCAAAGCAGATGTCTCTGAAATATATTGAGATGACATTTCAATATTTGTTTCTCGGGGTCTCTCAGGCACACAGAGAGTGATGGCAGGACCACATTGGCCTAGCAGATGACATCTACAGTGATATTTTTACCTGGGTGTTTTACAAAGTGAGAGAATGGAGGGATTGGTCAGGGCTGCAGGGCAGGTGTAAGGCCCCGAAGAGGGGGAAGTGCTGGACCAGATGCACAGCAAAGGAACGCTACAGAGTCTTAGTCAAAGGTAGAGGGGAAGATAGAACAAGGTTGGCTAAAGCAGGACCGGATGTAGGGTTCAGATCCGGGAGGGGCAGCTGGGGAAATTTCCTGGGGAAACGGGCAGTGAGAGCCATTATCTATGAGTGTGGCGGAGGTTAAACCCTAGTGCAGGGAGAGGGGCTACGGATTCCAAAATGGAGACAAGAAAGGTTCACCAAAGATGTCAAGGAGCAGGAGAGTCAAGAGGAGAGTGAACACCTTTTGCCCCGCTATGCAAGCCAGGTGAGGGAGGCCTGGAAACGGTGGCCCCAAGAGCCCCCTGGGCTCACAGTCTCCCTGAGACTAAGCAGCTCAGACCACACAGGCCGGCTTCCCCTTGGGCAGTACCAGGTATGAAGGGGGCACAGGTGCCAGGGTGCTGCGTTTTCAGACATTCGGAGTCACCTTACTTTATACGACTGTATTACCAAGTAGTTCACACGGTGAACCCAGAATAACACCCTGCACTGAATGTGTCCCATTTGTGTGAACACCTCTTCCTGAAGGAGAACTCAGTTGTAATGCATTGGAGGGCGATAAATATTGGTTGATATAAAGAACAAAGGCCTTAGAGGAAGGCTGACTGAATTTAAATTCCTGGATCCACCTACAATCTAACTTTGTCATTTAAAGAGTTTAGTTAGCCTCTCTGAGAATCTGTTTTCTCCTCTGGAAAGTAGGAATAGTAAGGCTACCTGTCAGGTTGCTATTAGAATTAGAGAGGATCCTTAGAAAGTGACTGGCACAGTACTTAGAACATGATATATGTAAGTAGATTTTATAGCTTTTATACTCAGTAATAAATCAGAAGATAATTGTTTCATATGCACGTAAGTTTTATAATTCAACTTTCTATCTGCATTTCAAATTGGTCATATCCTGAAAGCAACTGTGATTTACAGCAGGTTGTGGACATTGCCTGGAGACCATATATTCCACTGGTAGATTGTCTATTGGACAGAACACTATAGATTTTGTTTTCCTTATTTTTTATTACATTAGACTTCTAAAGTTTCATCTCTTCAATGGTAGAGAGAAAAAAAAAGCCTTATATAATTTTTAAATCTTTTTACACTTTAATTATAGATGTAAAAAGTATGCCTTATAGTTTCCTACATTTTTAGAGACCATAAGAAAGCCTGAACTTGAAGTCTCCTTATATTTTTTCTCTCTCTTGTTTTAACCCCCCTCTCCAAAAGGATTTATAACATATCAATGGGCCGAATTCCCATTAGAGACTTAGAAACTGTCATGTTTCCATATCTTGACCCTGTTTAACTCTTCCCTGTAATCCACTCCATCCTAAGAACACAGTGTATACATCTATAAAAGTGTTGGAATTAAAATTATTTTTGTACACGTGTTCTCAAACTCTCCTTTTCTGAGATTCCTGAGAATGGCCTTGTGTGTGCCAAATTTCCTCCCCACCCTCAACCTCAAGGAGGATCCAGACATCACCAAGCTAGTGTTTTAGGATTTGCAATACAGAATTAGGAGACAAATTGGTGAAGGGCTGATGCATCCTCGTGGTCAGGCTGCCATGAAGGAGTGGGGCAGCAGGAGGAATTACTGAAGGTTGAGCAGTACAGTGTATGTGTGGGAGCACACGGGAGAGGAAGTGGGTGTTGGGAAGAAATCCATAAATTTCTTCCAACTTGTATTCGTTCCAGAAATGAAAGTAAAGACTTGCTGTTATTTTCAATTAATTTTTTATTGCTGGACTGTCTTTGTAGGACTGTGTCATTATTCTGAGCCTGAACCAAATGGGTCATATTTTTTCTAATTAGTCTTAACAAGGTTACATAAATTCAAGTGAGAAGTCATAATTACAACAGCCACTTGGGCAGATACCTAGATGATAACATAGCCTACAGAGGAAGACATCTATAAGAAAAACAGCTTAGATCCATGGTTCCCAAATCTTAAGATACATCAGACTCACCTGGGGAGCATTTTAAACTGCAGACTCTTGGACACCATCCCAAGTAGTTTTGATGCTGTTGTTTGGGGTTGGGTTCTGGGAATCTGCATATTTCATTGTCCTCATGTGATTCTGATGCAGGGAGTTTGTGATCCTATTCTGGCACAAGGTCAGTCAGTGTCAGACATCTCCAGACAGTTCTGTGTGCCATGAGGGCTCTGGTACAAGTACAGAAATAGGAACTCAACAATGTTCCTTCGGATCGCATCAAAGAAAAGTCTTTGGGCCTTCTCTATTGCATTTTTCCTAGTTACATTTGCAGGAACATCTCACCTCTGTGGCTCTTATCTCTGTCTCCTGTCTTTGAAATCTATAGGTTAACTGAAGGCAATAATTTCTTTATCTTCCAATTTACAGAATAAGCATTACCTAAAAGCTTCTCCAGCACTAACACAAGCCATTAAATCACATTCACCAGAGTTCTCTCACCAACGCGAATTTCTACAAAATCTTACCAGAAAAATAATTGGAAAGAAGAGTCAGCTGTGGATCATTAAGAATTTGACTCTATAACAGAATGCTGAAGTGAGAACAGAAGAGGTACTGCTTGCAGGAGGTTTTGGAAAAGGCTCCACTTGTCTAAGTAGAAAGGCTTTCTTACCCTTCATTGCCTTTGGCAGTAGAATAAGCAGATTGTCCATGTTAAAGCTGTACAATGAAAATATTTATGCTCACCTCCTGATAGAGTTTGCTCAGAGCTTCCAGGGCCAGGAGTGGAAGGTGTTAGGACCACCTGCCCACTGTGCTTAAGCAGAAAATACCAAACGTTCTAAAGGCAACATGGCTCAGTCTAACCTGTTGGCACTCATCGTTCCGGTGATGCCCAAAACCGTGATCACTGAAGCAGGACTCAAAAAGTAAAACAAACTATCATGAAATATAAGGTTTTTATGGAAACACTGGAAGATCAACTTTATATTTATAGCAAGCCAGCTCAGTCTTCTCAGGGATGATGCTTCTGTAACCTTTTGGCAAACACACCTAAGAACTACCCAGGAAGCAGTGGTACTGAGTGGTCAGCCCTAGAGACACAGGAGGAAGACCTGGGAGCCAATGTGTCCCAGGTTGAATACTGTCCACCCAACTCATACTCTCCATACCTGCCAGTCTTGACACTCAAATATAATGGTCATGTCTGAAATCTAAACATATCTTGATGTTCTCTTAAATCAACTTCAACTCTATGATAACATATTTCCCTTGCATCAGCCATGGCTATGTTAGGGGTTAATATGGTAAAGTGGTAACAGCAGTAGGAAAGGCAGATGGAGAAAAGGTAAAACAACCTATGTTTTATACCCTTGAGCAAATTTCCTTTAGGAGATCCATTCAACCAGACTCCAGACTGTTAGCAGAAGTCTTATTGCTTATAAGAAATATTAACGTTATTGATTGGGTGATATCTCAGTTGTAAAATATAAAAATCTATTACCCACATGTAAATTTTAAAATATTTTCGTACTGTGTTTTTCTTTCCTTTTTAAAAATTTCTTTTAATGTTTTATTTATTTCTGAGAGAGAGACAGCATGAGCAGGGGAGGGTCAGAGAGAGTGGGAGACACAGAATCTGAAACAGGCTCCAGGCTCTGAGCTGTCAGCACAGAGCCTGATGCGGGGCTCGAACCCACAAACCGTGAGATCATGACCTGAGCCGAAGCTGGGCGCTTAACTGACTGGGCCACCCAGGTGCCCCTCTTACTGTGTTTTTCTGACTACATAGGTAGAATGTCAACAGGGTAGAAAATTTTTAGAAATAATACATTTTAAAGACAATGCTACAGTGATTAGCACATTGGCTTTCAATATTTGAGATGTTGTAGTAGTCCTAAAAAAACAAAACCAACCAACCAACCAACCAAACAAAAAGCCTTTAATCAGCCAAGCAGGCTTTGTTTCAGATCCAGAACTACTGGTGATTTTTCAATTGCTTTGCTTATAGACTAGACACAAAAGCTTGAGCCTCAAAGCAAACACATACCATTTTATAGGCTGATAAGTCTCAAGTTCTTTTTTTCTAAGGGAAAGGCATACTTTTTGTCATATCCTGTTTTGTAAATAGGACTCTACCATCAAAAATTCCAAGGAGAATACAGCTGACAGCATGTTTCCTTGGGCTGAATATACTACTTTTGGCATCTGAATTCCCTTGGGAAAATAGCAGTGAGTGGGTCACACAGCTCCCTACAGCTGGTCACTTTTCTTATGATAGTTGAGCATTTGGCTGAACAGGTTTGAAGCCTATGATTTTAAAGAATGACAACGACTATTTCTGTGTCAACTGAGAGTGTTTTACCCATTTAAAACAGGCTGAGGGGAACTGCCTAAGCTTGAAAGCCTTAAACAGTCTTTTCTAAGATTGACTAATATGGCAAAATCTTTACAGAAAAGAGGCTCATAAATTTTGATTCATACTGAAAACGACATACTTAAAAGGAATCCGAGAATTTAGCATTCCAAAAAGATCAACTGGGCTCTCTAAAAAGGAGTACAGAATTTATCTAGTTGGTGTTTCCTTTATGTTAGAAACTGGTAGCTGGTCTTCTCTCTGAGTGGAGGACAAAACCTCAAATACTCAGGAGAAGACAGCCACTGTAGGGTGTCCAGTGGTGAAGACACAGCCTTCCATCAGGGTCAGGTCAGGACCTTTTTTTTTTTTTTTTTTTTTTTTTTTTTCACTAAAAAGAA
>NW_027531334.1:6424667-6444107 GCF_008692635.1 Crocuta crocuta
GATATTTTCTCTAAAAAGACACTTATCTATATATTTAAAGTTGTTTCTATACACATTACCCATATTTTTGTTTGTTTTTGTTAATGAAATGCCAGGGGAAAGTTCTATGCTGAAATCTTCCGGGTTGTATTAATTTGTGCTAACGGTCCAGCTTGTGAACCATGACTTCTCAAATAAAAAACAATTTTTTTTCTTAAATATGTATGTCTCTTTCCGGCCTTGCTTTCTACAGGATGGATTTATCGACTTTTTAGAGTTTATCACTGCTGTAAATCTAGTTATATGAGGAAAAATGGAACAGAAATTAAAATGGTATTTTAAGCTGTATGATGATGCTGATGGAAATGGTTGTATTGACACACAGAAACTACTGAATAGCCCCATGGTAAGTGAAGCAGTGAAGTAATTGTAGGACATTATAGAGGTAATGTAATTTTCCATCCTGTGGAGCTGGTGACAACTATCTATGTGATTGGTGAATTTTGGGATATACATTTGGAACTGCGAAGCCATGTAAGTTTCATTATGCTATTGGTTACTGAGTGTGCACCTGCAAACCAGCATTTTCTTCTCAGTGTTCAAATTCACAAATTTTAGCAGAGTATTGAGATGAAAAATGAATAAACATGATGTTCTAAAACAACTTCTCTTTTTATCTGCCTCTGTGCAGAAAGTTTGGCGAGGAGCAGCTGAAATACTAGACAGTTATATAGCAAGAGCCATGGACTAAGAACAAAGTCCTTAGGTAAGGACTAATCTTTCTGGGAGCTGGACTAAAGTATTTCTAAAAAGCACCTCAAAGATCTCAGGCCCTTTTTAGCTCTAAAGTTCAGTGAGTTTTTTTTGTTTTTTGTTTTTTTATAAATCTCACCCACTTCCACCAAAGAACTGGAAATAGTTATTGTCATGGTATGAGATGAAATGGATTCTAGAGTAAAAGATGATTAAATGGGACACTGTACCTAAATGAGAATGTGAAGTAAAATAAACATTATGAATGCAATATATGGAATTTGTAACACAGCACAGGGTCAGAATTGGAATCAGAGGTCTTAGAAATGATCTGGTCCAAATTCTTTCATTTATAGATGAAGGAGTTGAGTTATAGACATAGTATACAATATAAATATTAGCAAAAATGCAAAGGAAAATAAGTGGGTAGAACTACAATTATAATTAAATACCTCAATAAATGGACAAAGCTATTAATACTTAAAACTGTTCAGCAAATGTAGAGTTAATGAACATATGGAAGACTTCAAGAGTGCGATAATACTAACATTGCTTTCATGTGAATTTTACACAGATAATTCACAAAAAGTACTATGATACACTTTGTCAGTGAACTTTATAAGCATTAAAATTCAGAAATTCTGCATATATATTACATGTTGCAACACTAAATTAGAAATCTAAAATATTCCCTAGAGAATGCCCAACCCCATGTAAATTTTAAAACACCCTTTTAAATAAACATACTCAAATTTATTTTAAAAACACTGAATATGTAACATAGCATACAAATATTGGGGGATGCCTCCAAAACAGTATTCAAAGCAAGGGTTCTTATCCTGGGATCTCTCGGTCTATGACCTTTGGAAATCCTTGAAGACTATGAAATTAAGGTCAACTCTTTTCTCGTACGTTATCGACTTTTGAGGGGAGGGAAAGTGTCATCAGAGTCTCAAAAGAATTAGGAGGAACAATAGGATATAAATGATTTTGTCCAAACTTTATGGAAATTTTCACACAGTTTTTATTAGTTAAAAGGTACAACGTATGTTAGTGAGTAAAGAGAAATTAAGCTTCTAGTTGAGGTTTTCTTGAAGTGTGGAGAAAGAGAACAAAAAGAAAATAGAGAAACATTAAAGCACAGAGCAGAAATTTATTTAATAATTGACACTATTTGTCTCCAGTTAAATTAATAAAGATTAACAACAATAAGGTATAATTCTGGCACTCTTCTTAGAGTGCCCTTACATACTGGGGAGGGAGCATAATGGAGATAATATTCCTGGACATTTGGTAATCTGCATCAAGACGCTAAACGTATATCTCCATTTTAGAGTCAACATTTTTGGTCAGGAAAACAATCATTAACATTATCAAGATAAAGGTTCTATGATTTACGTCACAGAGTCATGTAAAATACTAAAAATGAATGACCTAAAAGAGAAAAAAATTTAAATAAATTGATGTTATGGAATATGTACTTACAAAAAGTGAGTGGTCTATATGGTGGCAAGTGAAAAAAATCGGGTAAGGAATAATACATACTGTTTAATGTAAGTTCTCTCAAAACATGATAACAGATGTTAAAATAAAATACAGCCCAGCCATCAAAAGATCCAAAGGAAGTACTAGATTATAGGCAAAATTTACCAAGCAAGTAGTTACATTTTAATTTCACTTCAAAGGCATAAAGTGGTCAGGAGGATGTTTGAGAAGGGCTATTAGAGAGGATTTCTTAGGTAAAGCCCTCAAGTCAATAGCATGGGGATTTAAGGAAACCGTTGAAGTTTGGGGAACACAGTGGTCCAGTGTTTGAGTGCGAGAAATCTAATGAAACAGACCATGGCAGTAGAGTAAAGGGGTAAAGTTTAGGAAGGATCTCATGCTCAGAATTTGTTGGGATGAAGGTTTTTTTCATGGATCAGATGTGGGGAAGAAGCTGACAGAGTTGCCTTGGATCCTGTCCAGCTGAACCACTTGGAGAAGTGAGGGCATCTCAGAAGAGGAGGGAGCTGGAGGTAGAAGTAGAGAGGGATTCTCAACCAGGAGGGTTGCGTCCTTCCACCAGAATGTCTGGGGACATTTTGGTTGTCAGCTGCGGAGTGGAGGAGTGCGTGTGGGCTGCTATTGCTATCTATTGTTCAGAGACCAGGGCTCCTGTTAAACATTCTGCCGTGCACAGCACAATCCTGAACAAGAAAGATTTGTCTAGTCTGAAATAGCAACTGGGCACACCTAGAGCTTGTAGAAGGAGCCTCGAGGGGTCCGCTGGAATTGAGATGCATGATCCAAGTCTAGGGATGTGCAAGAGAGTGTCAGTGATGAAGAGGAGGCATGGTCTCAGAGACAGTGGATTTTAATCATCTGTCATCCAGAGAGCTAGGACACCAGATAACGGTGACGGTAGCTGCCCAGTCAGAGCTGTCCTGCTCACCCTTCTCTCCTACCTCCTCCCGCTCCCACTCAGAGAGTGAACAGAAACAGGCTGAGCAAAATGGAGGAGAAAGTGCCGAAAGAAAGAAGGAAACAAGCCATGCCTCCCTGCCCATCCCCCCGCCATGTTTCTCCTATAAAGAGGGAAACACAGGGCACACTGAAGACTCCCTCTGAAAATATCCCTTCAGGCCTCATCACCCTTCCGATCAATCCTTCAGTCTCGCTTCTATTGCCCGGAGATGGGTGTCAGACAAATCCTAGATATTTCATAATCTTTTATTATGACTTTCACGTGTGGGTTTGTATCGCTTCAGGCTGTGGAAATACTGGGTGACGAGCTCAGTTTTTGGGCTTTTGAGGCCTTTGCCAACAGACTGAGAAACCCTGAAAATGTGCATCTAATAGAATGGTATATGTATGCAACCATTATTCGAAGCATTACCCTCTATCTAACTGTGAGAGCTCACTAGCTAAGGCCAGCAGTGGCGCTCTACCACTCTTTTCTGTGACCAGTCCTGGATTCAGCACTGGTAATGCTTGCGAAGCCACGGAAGAGGTAGTCCTGTTTCAGACCAGGCCCTCGATTAAACTGCGTTGCCAGTGGTTCTTCTAAAGATCCCTTCGTGTTCAATCAGCATAGCTATGTTCAAATTCCCAGATATCTAACTCGTTCCATCTCTGTCTCTCTTTCATTTTATTACGGATTTCTACATCAAATGTTGGTCATTTAATTTAATCATCTGGCAGTGGGGGAGAGGGAGAGAGTGGTTAAATTTTCCCTCTAGGGAAGCTGGAAATGTCATTTTCCCTGGGTTCCCTGACAGCCTTTATGATGAAAAGGTGCTGGCAGGGTGTGAGAGAAATTCAGTGTCCTTCCAAGGCATACAGATCTGTCTTCCCAGTCGATCATTCTAAAAAAGGGCAAAAAAGACCAGAGGTGACAGTGTCAGAAGCCTTAGATGCTTACAGAAGAGCTTTTTATGTTCCTCCGTAAGATTAATGATAATTGGTCTGAAGTTGGGAACATTGTCCGTTTTCTGGGTCCAGAATTCTTGTGACAGTGGCCACTACAATTTTTTTCTCTAGTAAGCTTTTTGCATCCTTTGTTAACTAATATGTTGAATGGACCCCTTTGTGCTGTATATTATCAAACTTCAGATTGTATTCAGTTAATTAATTTTCTAAGCCTCATTACCCAGAACTGACATAGAATCTTTTTATTTATTTTTAACAACTAGAACAGGTTGGAAAACAAAAATGACATGACTATATCCCCAAATCCCGTCACACTGGGGTAGAAATGTCACAAAATGTATTTGCTTCCAGCCAAGTTGAACTTTCTGATTTAATTTCTCTTTGCAGGTTGTACAAGCCCTCAAGGGCCAGCAAACTGAGTCCTGAAGAATTTACCAACCTGCTATTTCATAAGATTGATATAGACAATGATGGTAAGGCAATTACCCTCCTCAAGCGCACTTTTTTCTTTTTCTTTTTTTTTTTTTTTTTACAAAGTAGGAGGTGGTGGTTATGGGTTAGAGTGCCATTTAGGCAAAAGCATGAGCCTTTCAAGAAAACCTTAGTTGGGCTTCATAATTTGGCCAGTCCAGTGTTCTTCAGGCAGCCCAATTCAATTGATTAAATGTCTATTGACTGTACGTATGTTCAGTTAATGGTGCTTGACACTTTGGGGTATATGAACACGAGTAAAGGGAGACACAAGGAAAGAAAAGTGGGAGAATATGATATGAAGGACTCTGCCGCTCACTCTGGGATATGTTGTAGTAATTATTCCTTTCTTCTTCTTTTTTTAATGTTTTTATTTATTTCTGAGAGAGAGAGAGAGAGAGACAGCGTGAGCAGGGGAGGGTCAGAGAGAGAGGGAGACACAGAATGTGAAGCAGGCTCCAGGCTCTGAGCTGGCTGCCAGCACACAGCCCGATTCGGGGCTCAAACCCACGAACCATGAGATCATGACCTAAGCCAAAGCCAGATGCTTAACTGACTGAGCCACGCAGGCGCCCCATAATTATTCCTTTCTATTGGAGATGTTTCATCAACCTGTAAATAAACTCAAGTTTCCCATACTATGAAAATCATTTCTTCAATTGTGTGACGTTCTTCTATCAGATTGTTTCCTTTCCGCTGAGGACACGTTTCTGGGAAGAGCTGATCTCAGCAAACTGGTCGGGGAGCATATTGATTTGAGATTGAGGCAGTGTAGCTAGGAATGTTCCTTGAAAACAGAAAGTTTGACATTGTGGAAAATATGATGTTAGTAAGTGATTTAAGGAGGGGAAGAGAAGGATAGATATGAGGCACTGGGACTCCAGCCATGGTTGTCATCAACCCAAAGTTAACTCTTTCCACAGAACCAACATGCCCGCCACGGGTCACTTCTTGTAATGGACACTAGAGGGTAGTAGACGCCCATTTTGTGTGTGGTAGTTTGCACTACTCTAATGTGACATCTCCATCTGGCAGGATGCAATCCTGAGAAGGCTGGAAGGGAGTTTATTGAAGTTGCCATCGTGAATGAGCCCAACAACTGGACAAGAGTGTAATTCTCAGAAAAATACTTTGGAGATGTATCAGTAGTAGCAATCTCACGCATAAGGACCCAGTCCTAGTCTGCCTCACCTCAATTTCAAGTCAGCATGCTCATTTTCTAGTTTGCCAAGATCAGAGCCATTTGGTAGTAATCACTCATATTTAGGTCTATCTAGGTGAAGGATAAAATAAGTCTGTTCATGTGAAAGCTTGCAAAAAAAACAGATTCAGACGACCCAGAGTTGACACGGAAACTAAATGAAGGTAGAAAAGAAC
Organism: Crocuta crocuta; assembly: GCF_008692635.1. Taxonomy (NCBI): domain Eukaryota; kingdom Metazoa; phylum Chordata; class Mammalia; order Carnivora; family Hyaenidae; genus Crocuta; species Crocuta crocuta. The sequence continues at coordinate 6,430,659 of NW_027531334.1, forward strand.
CAGAGAAATGGAGAGTGGAAGATCTTAAGAAGCCAGTGAAAACCTTGTATGGAATATGCAACTGAAAATCCTGATCGCCAAACCAAACAGGAGACATGCTATAGGTTTGTTCTGTTTTAATGTTTAATCTTCGAGGTGCTGGGGTAGAGCAGGGATTGGCATAGAGATGATAAACCATTTCAACCTAGGGCTGAAATTGTTGACCAAAGGACAAGTGTCCTGGAAGTAGATAGGATATTGTGAAAGTTTAATACTTAGTAATACAATGAATTTCAAAAGGGCAGGTCATGAATGTTGAAAATATCTCTGGATCCTGCTTCTAGTGACGGAAGCCGGGACATAGGAAAGGTGACCTTTCCCGGAGAAGCAGGAGGGTCATGGTATCCTTAAGCAGGGTCTTGGTTTCTATTTGAGGGAATAAATAATGTGTTCTAGAAAACAATAAAATGATGCAGGATTCTTTGTTTATTATGTAAGCAGTTTCCTAAAAAACAAAGTATAAGCTATCAGTAGAATGGGGGATGTGATGAGAAGAGCCTAGAAAAAGAAAGAAGGAGGTGAAGGATGCAAATCTGGAAGTGTGGAGGTGTTTTCTTGGGCAGTAACTGAGGTTATTTGCAGTCAGGGAAATGGGCTCTTTGACTACGAAGATTTGTCAAAAGAGAGAAAATGCATAGCTTATAGAACTAATCACATGAATCATTTCTTCTGATAAAAACTCGTATTTAAGGGGAAAAAAACATATATCATTGCCTTTTACAATGAAGATATCAAGCACACAGGCTACATTTCGGAAGAACAGGGAAGCACTGTTTCTTGACAAATGCATGTTCAGGACTAAAACTGATAGAATTGCTTTCATATGCAAATTATTGGCAGTTCTATCATCTCATCAAGAGACAGCTGGGTCATTTCCTATGTCAAGAAAAGGATGCTAAAATTGTACTGTTGGAGAAAGACAGCCCAGAGCACCAGAAGGCAAGGAAGAGAGACTAATGAAGACATTGAAGGTTGATATTTGCAGAAGTGTAAAAGGATTTTGCCAGTATTTGACAGAGGAAAATAAAGTGTTTTATTCACACATAAAGGGAGAGTAAGCACCACAGGGGAGAATGTCTGTTCATGTTTGTACAAACCTAAGTATACATGCCTCGAATAAGATTTTTAAAAACTTTTATTATCATTGTTATCCATCAGTGTTGGTAGAAATAAAGAGGATCAATCAAGTATACCAGAATAATGTTGACTATCTGCCAACAATTTTTTTTAATTTTTCAAAAAGAAAATCAAGTACACTATCGGTATCTGATAAACCAGTGAATGTTGAAACCAAAGATCACAACACACTGAGGTACAATAAAAAAATCCTTCAAGAACATATATGAAAATCTCAGTTTGACCGCAAATTGGTTACAGAAGAGTAGCCGACATTGAATCTATTGGGACAGAGACACAACAACTATGAAGTATTCTATACATTGTTATCATCATGGTAGTTAGCAAATCGGAGGCAGAAGATTAATCAAAAGAGGTGCATAGGATAAATGCTAAGAAAATAAAAAGATGAGAATCTACAAACTCCATGAAGGCAAGAACTATTTCTGTTTTACATACTTTAGTATGTCTTTTGTCCTCATACTTCCTGGCACTTGGTAGGTGCTCTATGAATAGTTGTGAAATGAATGAGTGTTTTGTAAGAAGATGTCATATGGAAAGCACAGGAAGAAATAAAGAAGAAACAAGCACAACATGCATTGCTATCTTCCTATAGGAAGAGAGTTATCTAGACTATTTTGGAAATGAACATACATGTGCATATGCATTGCCACTTCATAAAATATAAATGCAATTGATTAAGAGGAGTTTATTACCAATAGAAAGCGAAATGAGGGGAGAGGCAGTAAGAGGTTACAGGGGGATTCTTTTGTTTCATTGCACCTTTTTGTATTAAGTTTATACCATGAGCATGTATTATTGTAATAATTCAACAAGCTATTTTTAGTTTTATTTTACAAATAAAAGCATCAGGAAGGAAAACTTGAAGAGAATCACAAAGACAGAAGATTGAAGCTCAACATTCAATATTATTGAAGAATGAAGAGGCAGGACAGCAAGACTAGTCAGGATAAATGACTAAGCGTGGAATTCTGCACCCTTTCCTGCAGGAAGAATACCAATTTGCATTCTACCGTGCGCTGCTTAGGAGTCATTCTTGACATGATATAGGAAGATTTACAGGTGCTGTTCACGACATTAAGTACAGAACGCGTACCAGGCAAGTATAACAAAATGCCAAATAGCACAGGGGCAGGGGAGAATTAAGTGGCTCATAATAAAAAACCAGGAAAGTGAAAAGAGACAGAACAAGGCCAAACAGGAAATGGAAGAGGCGATTATTGTGTTGATATTTGAGGTAACAGAAAACAGGAACATAACATAAAGGAAGACATCTTATTGCGCAATTAACCAGAAGTACCAATGTTTTCCAGTAGATCCTTGTGGAAAGCCCTGAGAGTCACGGCGAGTCAAACTGGCAATGGAACTACCAGGAGATAAGAGGGAATCGGGTTTTCTCATAGAAAAGAAGAAACTGCTGCACTTAAAAAACTCTGCTGTAAAGTGCTGCTAAATGCCTCTAGTGCCACCTTGCTAATGAATATAAAACTGTCGTTTAACATCTTCACTGGCATCTGCCCTTGAAAATCTGGTCATGCTCATCTCCTGTGACTCCCATACCCATCTTGACTAATTTCCCAGCCCCACCACAAGTTTTTGTCAAGTTCTAATTTAAAAGAATTAGAAAGAATTGAAAAAAGAAAAAGTTCTTTACATGGGCTGGTTTCTTTCAAAATCAACTGACTTCTTTAGAGCAAAACTGCTAACGTGGGCATGCGCAGTAAATTTGGCTTTCTTTGGGGGTGGGGATAGGAGGTCATTTCTTGTTTTGTTATGAAAGATAATATGTTCATGCAATCCTGGTGACCCAGGAATAGCAATAAGATAACCACTCTGCAAAAACAAGACTAAGGAAAATATTCATCATCAATGAAGCTGCTGAAACTGGTAGTGAGTGATGGAAGAGCGTTGGCCTGAAGGGTCCCCAGGAGGAGAAAATGTGTCCATCAACTCAACAAACTACTAAATAACATAATATAGGTATAAATTATATGTATCCTTCAAGATGCAAAAATAAAATTGTGTATATTCTGAATTACGCCCTATAAATATTGAAATGTATCTTTAAATATAAAACAAAATAATAAAAACTCAAAAAATGCTTTTTGGTTCCTTCTGAGTCCCGTGATCTCCAGCCCAGTCACCTCTTATTGGCTTTGACTTTTTGTTGATAGACTTTTTTTAGGGGAAGCTTCTGGATTCTTATAGGCAATCCTTTCTAGAGAGATTCAGAAACCATCCTTTTAATTTATTTGGGCGTAAATCCTCAGACAAATTAAAGAGGATTAGGAAGCAATGTTTAAGAACATCAGATAAAGAAAAGCAGTTTGTCAGCAAGTTTTCTCATCACCTCCCACATTCCAGCACCATAGTCGCCGGCCGTGTAGTGGAGGAAATGGCAGTTGTAGCTGGGGCTTAATAAATATTTGATGGAAAGCATGAGTGAATGCTAATTACTGGAGAGAAAAGAGTGAGGGAAACTTCAAAGTACTTTAGATAGAAATAGTAAACATAAGTTGCTATAGGTAGAAGTTGGCTTAATTTCCAAAAGAAATTTTTTTTATGGTAAGTGGCTAGACAATGTGAAAAAAATGCATATGCAGAGGTCACACGTGTTTTGAGAAAAGTGAAAAAAACAACATGGAAGAGATCCGTCTTCTAAGTTGCTAAAAGAGTAGGACTTAAAAGTTCTCATCACAAGAAAGAAAGTATAAAGTGTAACTGTGAGGTGATGGATGTTCAAACTTAAGGTAAGCACTTCACAGTATATATGAATCAAATCGTTATGTTGTACACTTTAAACTGACACAAGGTTATATATCAATTATACCTCAATTAAAAATTTTTCTTTAAGAAACTCCATCTTTTCTCTCTTTTCCACACCAGTAAGTAACCTGCATTGCTTTTCACCTGACAGGATGCCTGTACCCTTTACACCCTCAGACATGGCTCCTTCCACCAGCAGTGGTGACAATAGACAAGTATTATAACTGAGCGATCAAAATCCACTTCACTTGGGGTGCCTGGATAGCTCAGTGGGTTAAATGTCTGATTCTTGATTTTGGCTCAGGTCATGATCTCCTGGTTCCTGGGATCAAGGCCTGCTTTGGGCTCTGTGCTGAAGCATGGAGCTTGCTTGGGATTCTCTCTTTCCTCTCTCTCTGCCCCTCCTCCCCTCTGAAAATAAATAAACATTAAAAAGAGCAAAAACAAAAGCACTTCACTACCCCATCTCCCCTCTCACTTCTCTTAGTCATGCTAATCCCCTAGAAATTTTTTAAAAATTTTGCACTGGTAATTTAGCAGCTGTGATTTGCCTTTGCAAAAAACAGGGTTGTTCTGTTGTTATTTATGGTTCCCATGACTCACATGTGACCCTCCCCAGCCACACACTTACGACTCCTCATTTTCAGTTTTCTCTACTTAACTTTGGCTTATTCCATGGTTATACTTTCCCTGTGAGACACTGAAACTCCATTCCTGCTCTGTGGGTTTTGCACAAACTTCTTTGGCATAAGGAAAGCATAAGGAACATCAAATCAAAGAGATTCAATTTCCCTCTAAAAGATGTGTTTTAGAATTTTGCCGTTGAGGCCAAAAGGTATCTTATGAGAATGTGACGATTCATGCTTATTTATATTTGAAATACTATTGTGGAATTTTGGATATTTGACAGTGTCCACTACAAAGTACAGGTACAGTGTAACATCTAACTTCAGTTCCTGCTGCCTTTCTGCCCCAGCTACCCATTCTCTAGTTACCGAATGTTCTTGATTTGTTTTTGGCTGGCCTTCTACCTAGCCACAAACCTGATTTGGTACAATATCTTTGAGATCTGGAACTACATCTCTAGCCCTCAAGTTTAATGCACTCGTGTGTGGCCACATCCCAGCAGACTTGAAGCCCAGGGCGGGTGGTGGTCTGCTGAGGTCCAAAGGAAAGACCTAAAGATAAAATATTATATGTCACTTATATCTCAATTAAAAAATTTTTTTAAAGGAATTCCATCTTCTCTCTCTATTCCATACCAGTAATCTGTGTTGCTTTATTGGAGGAGCTGATATACAGGGAATCCAGGAGAGGCCAACTGGACAGAGCATCTGCTGCTGGCACCTCTGTGCAGCAAGTTTTATATCCTAGCAACTCAACCTAGGGACTATCAGAGGTCCTTCTTCTCCTTTCATGGACAGCACTTCCAAGGAAATTAAGGTCTGCCACCCAGACATTCTTTGTTATAAGGGAGACACTCCAGGTTGGCTAGCCCCTGCCCTCGAATACTAAACAACACCTTTGACAGCACATTCTGCTTGATGAGAATATGGAGGAAGGACAGGATCTCTATATTTTCAAGATAGTGATTAACACGGGCATGAGGGTTATGCTTGCACAAATTAGCTATCCAGCTTGTACCATTAAACTTATAAGTATAGTCCAAACGAGTCAACAGAGAACCTCTCCCATCTCCCCCAAAACGTTTAAAAGTTGTCTGGTACATCCAGATGGCCAACAGACACATGAAACGATGCTCAGCATCCCTCCTCATCAGGGAAATACAAATCAAAACCACACTGAGATACCACCTCACGCCGGTCAGAGTGGCTAAAATGAACAAATCGGGAGACTATAGGTGCTGGCGAGGATATGGAGAAAGGGGCACCCTCCTACACTGTTGGTGGGAATGTAAACTGGTGCAGCTCTTCTGGAAAACAGTGTGGAGGTTCCTGAAAAAATTAATAATAGAACTCCCCTATAACCCAGTGAGAGCACTGCTAAGAATTTACCCAAGGGATACAGGAGTGCTGATGCATAGGGCACATGTACCCCAGTGTTCATAGCAGCACTCTCAACAATAGCCAAAAGATGGAAAGAGCCTAAGTGTCCATCAATTGACGAATGGATCAAGAAGATGTGGTTTATCTATACAATGGAGTACTACATGGAGATGAGAAAGAATGAAATCTGGCCATGTGTAGCAACATGGATGGACCTTGAGGGTGTTATGCTGAGCGAAATAAGTCAGGCAGAGAAGGACAGATACCGTATGTTTGCATGTATAGGTGGATTAGGAGGAACTTAATGGAGGACCATGGGGAGAAGAAGGGAAAAAATAGTTGGAGAGAGGCAGGGAGGCAAACCATGAGAGGCTCTTGAATGCTGAGAACAAACTGAGGGCTGATAGGGGTGGGGGAGAGGGGAAGGGTGGTGATGGGCATGGAGGAGGGCACTTGTGGGGATGAGCACTGGGTGTTATATGGAAACCAACTTGACAACAAACTATTTAAGAAAAAAAAGTTGTCTTATAGGATGAGGGTAGAGGCAAAACAGGGCAGCCAGAGCACACAGTTATACAGTGACGGGTTGACAGCACTGGACTGGCCAGCATGAGCCTTTGGCTTAAGCCAAAGTGATGAAATTAGGAACCAAAAATCAGTAAAGAAAACTGCTGACCAATAATTGTATGCAGAATGAATAAATGTTTACCCTTTCTCACAGCTGTGGACAGTCCCTGCAATTATTTCCTCAGGGATAAGAATATTGAAAACAGCCTTGCACATAGTCATTTCTTCCTGATCTTAGAAATTCACATTATCCCTGCTCTTATCACTTGGTCATATCTTCAGGATTAAAGGTCAAATAATCAATACTGTGTAGAGACATCAATGCATATGTGAACACAGGTGCATTGCTGATGGTTCTCAACTTAAAATAAAAATAGATTGTATTGGGAATCTTTATTTTCATTGGCAATCCTACCATTGAATGCTGTTCTGTATAAGGATATTCAAAGACTTTAGAGTCTGGGTGAGGTGAAAGGATATCAGAAGAATGTCAATAAAAATACCAGGAAATATATTGTATATACCAGTGATTGGTATGGACAAAGCCTCTTGTTAATTGTTCATTTCTTATTTTCTAGGAGAGTTGACTTTAGAAGAATGGCACAGAAAAAGATCAGGATCTTCTGGAGACTGTTTCCAAGATCTTTGATTTTTCCAGTGTACTGAAAATAATCTATAATCAGAAGTGGCCGGACACAGAAGGGAGGCTTCCTTGAAACCATGTGACAAGACTGATCGAGGGAAAGTGGAAATGAAGTGGCTGTGAGAATCCCTTTCCTGACTTGCAGTGGACACAAAACTTACAGTGGAGAAGAAATTAAATTCTCCCATGTACATGCTATTGATTTCAGAGTTTTATTATAATTGCTATCAGCTTGTGAATACATCACTTGAGTCCCATGGAGATGTCCATAAAGATTGTAGATGGAAGAATTGTTGCTTTTCTGTTTATACATTAGTTCTCTCTCTGCAGTTTAGAACATGATAATTAAACTGAATGTCTCCATATCAGTTCAAAATTGAGCTCACATGCACACTTCCTTCCACACTTAAATTAATCTGCATCTTGAAATAGACTGGATTATCTGGGCAGTGTCTCCATAGTTAAACATTCTTCTTCTTCTTTTTTTAAATTTTTTAATGTTTTTATTTATTTCTGAGAGAGAGAGAGACGGCATGGACAGTGGAAGGTTAGAGAGAGAGAAGAAGATACAGGATCTGAAGCAGGCTCCAGACTCTGAGCTAGTGCTCAGCACAGAACCCGACACGGGGCTCGAACCTACGAACCATGAGATCATGACCTGAACCGAAGTCGGATGCTCAACCGACTGAGCCACCCAGGCACCCCTAAACATTCTTCTTAAACAGACTTTCAGCAAATGTGTTTGCTGCCTCTTGGCTACTGTTAGACCTGTGTATTATAAACGACCGAGTTCTGGTCTATGGAGATACTTTTTTTCTGCCTTTTTTTCTTATTCCTTACCCTGAATCCTGTCTTGAATCAGTAATAATGTTCTGCTCCAAGGGAAAAATCTTAGGCTGTGTAGCAAAAGGAGAAAATTTCAGGCTGGGCAATGAGAACGTTTCCACTGATTTGTTATAAATCTGGGTCCAGTTGTGCATGAAAATGCAATGCATCATCTGTAATTATTATGCCAGTTGGGGGTTTGATCAGAACAGCAGACAGCCAGGCTATGCAACAACAAGCACTTGACATTTTAAACGGTCCTGACATTATAGCTCTGACATTTCATTTTTTTATATCCTTTCCAAAAAATGAAATGATGAATGAGATTTCTTGATGGGTTAGAACTTTTTAAGTTTTGGGTTCTATATCACAGGCCTATTAGGACATCTGTCAATGCAAAGCTTTCTCATAGAACAACAGTAGAGGCTGAAGAGCAGATGTGGGCTGTCTTTATAATAAGACCTTCTTGGGGCGCCTGGGTGGCTCAGTCGGTTAAGCGTCCAACTTCAGCTCAGGTCTAGATCTCACGGATTGTGGGTTCGAGCCCCACATTGGGCTCTGTGCTGACAGGTAGCTCAGAGCCTGGAGCCTGTTTCGGATTCTGTATCTCCCTCTCTCTCTGACCCTCCCCTACTCACACTGTCTCCCTCTTTCAGAAATAAAGCAACATTTAAAAATTTAATTAAAAAAAAAAGACCTTCTTAATGATGCTTTCATATTCAAATTTGAGTTCAAAACATACAACTAAAACTACAAGGACAGACTTGGATGTCCCTGTCTCAATCTTACAGATGTGGACAAAAGTATCAATAGAGGTATAGATGAGGCAGTAGAAATGAACAATGGAGGGAGAGAAGTTATAGATGAATGTATAGATGAACAGGTAGATGAAGATAGTATAGACGGATGTAGAAACATACTGTGGTTTTCAAAAAGATTTTGAGGAGATTCACAAAGAAGTACACAATTACTGTCGATAAAGTAAGAAAAATCGTCGCAGCCGTGATGACATAAAATTTTACTCTTCTGCTGAAAATGGGTCCCCTTTGGACTCTGAGCTTCCTGGCAGTAGAAATGAAAAGGAAAGCATAATTACAGTCTTGCCCCAGCAACAGCCTTACCCTAACAGTGCCAGTTTATTTCATTTCCCCCACCTTCCTTTGAGGTATCTAATGTTCTTTCCACAGAAAACTGGGCCCCAGTTTCCCCTTCCAACCTTCTATGTTCTAATAACTCCAGCCTCTTCCCCTTGTTCTTCCAGCCCAGAAGGGTGGCTGCTTCCTGTCATTTCTATGTTACTACTTCACTTTTTCAGTCCTCCAGTGTCTTTCCCACTAATCCCTTGTATTAATGCGATTAAAATAACCAGTGTGGTTTCTGTTTCCCTGACTGGGTCCTGCCTGGTTCGGCACTGACTGACTGAAGGGCCAGTGCTCATTCAGGTGGGCAACCCACCCCCTTCTTCCTTTGCAGGCACTGATACTCGCTCTAGAATTGTGCTGAGTGGGCTTGTTTAATCCTAAAAGCCAGCTGTGGGGCTGTTATCTCCCCACTTTATGTCTGGCACCTGAGACTCAAAGAAGGGATTACACTTTCCTAGAGTTACTGTCTGGTGGTGTCCCTCTAGTGCCACCAACAGGCTGAGCTTAACAGGGAGACAGCTAGCAAAGGAGCAACGTAGTGAGTAGGACAACAGCCTAGCGTCACAGAGTGCAATATGGAAGGAGGAAATTGGAGCCAAGCGTAGATAGCTTAATTGTCGGCACATCTGAGAGAGGTGGTAGCAGCCAAGTAGACACTTTAAGAACATCTCACCAGCCACAGGTCCCATACTCCAGGCGTCCAAGTTCTGCTCTGTCACAGCTCCCCCCTTGCCCTTTATGCTTTGGGCCCTGTAATCCTCATCTGGCTTCCCCAGACTCCAGTCACCCTGTTGCCTCTTACCTGGATCCTCCTCCACCCATCACCCTCTTTGGAACCATGACTGGTTTGTCTAGTTGATCCAGGTTAGGTTTCAGTTTTTCTCTGGATGTTGCCTCTCAGATGTCGAATCTGTGCTCCATGCACTTAACCCCATGCCATGTCCTCCCAAGTGGACCCCAGGGCTTGGGCGGAGAGGTAGGAGTGGTACCCCCTTCCCTTTCCCAGGCATAGCTTTATCTGTAAGAACGGCAGACAGGCCCACATGGCACACCTTTGTCAGCTTCTCAGGAGAAACTGTTAGTGGATACAGAGAATGTGAAGATAATGTTTGCTTGTCATAAGAAAACAGAAGATAAATAGTATCTACTCTCTAGTTCTGCTGAGGGCTGTGCTAAGAAGGGGGAAAGCCTGAAATTCAGATACAAAGGAATTTAGGTTAATTCATGGTTAGGTGAGATAGGAAAAAAGAAAGGAGGTCAAAAAAACCAGAACTATTTCCTTTCTTTCAAGTCTCCATCTCTCAAGGTCAGTCTCCCCAAAGTCATGTTCCTTCTACATGCTTTCCTCTGCAGCTTAGTGTCATGAGCCTGGTCCAGGAAGTACATATGAGAGCATGTTATTTTAATGAACTGTATATTTTTAAGTAAATTTCTTCTTCCTTCAGATGATAAGCTTTAAGCAGGGCCTTGATTTCTTTTTTCAATTATGCAGATATGGGGGATTTTTTTATTTAATTAGAATTCCATGTGTTTCTCCCTGATGGTTTTACAGTAAAATTTCAAGTAAGGGGTTTCATGACAAATAGGGCCTAGCGTGTGAAGACGGTCAACAACTTTAGTTAATGTCTGAGACTGTCACTCCCATTTACCAAAGGGCTGTGGTCCAATCAGAATTATAGCCATCTATAGTTCCTACAATTGTGCCTTGATGCTTTGAAGGAAAGACACTATTGTAAAAAGAGACAAAGATGGAAGGTATTAAAATATTTGATAATCTAAATCTTATAAAAATGCCCCCCCTTTAGTTTAGAAGAAACTAAAATCATATTCCATTTCTCTATAGATTTGCAGATGCATCAGGAAGATGGCCTGCTTCTTTGGTCCAAAATCTTGAGGGGAAAAAAAAAAAAAGAAGAGAAAGTAGAAAAGAGATGAGTGGCAGCTGGTCCAAGATAAGAACAAGCTCTAGTATGATTTCTCTCCTTTCTCCTTGGCTCTTTCTGGCAGACACAGAATATTCCACCTAGAGAAAAGTCTGCTGACACAGAACTGCATTTAGATCCCAAGGGTAGGTAGTGGGGGTCAGGAGAATGGTTTAAGTGGGGCAAATACTTCCTTCATTTTTCCTTCCAAAATGTGTTGGCACAAAGGTAATGGGGAAATAAATTTTTGTTTAAAATTAAATATATGGCTGAGAGGCAAGTTAAGAGGCCTAAAAGAAGGGCTAGCGCATTAAAGACACCACATGAATGCTAGAGACAGCCAGTTTGCTCGGCCTACCCCTCACCCCCATTTATATTAGAATAACCTTTAAACATGAAAATGAAATACAGAAAAGTCCTGACATTTAAAACCAAGCTAGGGTCTTATACTTGCTGAAGGAATCTAAAATCATTAAAACTGTGTGGACAGGGAATAGCTTTTTTAATACTTAGAGTTTGTTTCTGGGGACAGCTGTAGGTAAGCAAAATTGGACATTCAAATTAAACCTAGGAATACCAAGTTTTATCAGTAGGATGATGACAACATTGAGAAAAATATTTAGGGAGCCAGAATTGCTTGAGGGAGAGAACACTGGACTGAGACCGCATATGGATTCTGGGACCTCCAACAAGCCATTTACCCCTCTGGGTCTTGGCCTCCTCAGCTCTCCAGGGAGGGGACCAATCTCTGAGGTCCCTTCCTCCTCCATTTTTTTTTTTTTTAATGGTTCCACAAAACCTTCATAACGTGGGGAATAACACCTCAGTACCTTAAAAAGATGATTCGTTAGTTAGACACAAAGTTTAAGGAAGAAGTTGTTTGTATTTGATACAAATTGCATGAAACCCAGATTTTTTTTTAACTCATGGCCAGTGAGTTTCATGTTGCTACCTATAGGCTCTATGTCGTCTCCTGTAGTTACTTGTTGTCCGTACTCCCTTATTCTGAGTGGTTCTCCATCATGTATAGGACAGTAGGCTAGTGATAGGCTGCCTACCTAGAAGTCACTTGAAAGTCTTTTTCAAAATAAAACGAATGTATATCCCTGTTATCCCTGGTGATTCTAATGCATGAAAACCATAGCTGTTGACATCTCCCCTATGAGAAACCCCTCTCTATGGTCCCTCTGAAAGGCCAGTATCCATCTATACTCTTTCTCCAAGCATTGACCTTTTGAGTTCCTTAGAGCCACAGATTCGCGCATACTTCATTTGTAATATAGAGCAAAAAGGTCACAGACCTGCATACATGCACACTAATTTAAATCCTGCCTCCAACACTCACTCACTGTGCTGAACTTGATAAATTATTTACTCGAGTAAGTCTCAGTTTCCACATGACATGACATGAGATAACGTATAAGCATCTAGCGCAGTGCCAGGCATGTTACACACTTTGTACGTTTGTCCCTCTAACCTTTAAAATTCTTTTTTTTGTTGTTGTTTTTTATTTATTTCTGAGAGAGAGAGAGAGAGAGAGAGAGAGAGAGACAGCATGAGCAGGGGAGGATCAGAGAGAGAGGGAGACACAGAATCTGAAACAGGCTCCAGGCTCTGAGCTGGCTGTCAGCACAGAGCCCTACGTGGGGCTCGAACCCACAAACTGTGAGATCATGACCTGAGCCGAAGTCGGACGCCCTACTGACTGAGCCACCCAGGCGCCCCATCTAACCTTTAAAATTCTTAAAGCCTTAGATACATGGAGTTAAGGTTACTTTTTAGGGCCTAGTTTCCATTCTGACGTAAAGGAAGGCTACATTCTTATCCCAGACATTTCACTCTTTTGGTGCTCAAGTCACATTTAATTGGCCCTTCTAATGAGGTCTGAGAAAACAATCATCTAAACTATTATCTCTGAATGGATGAAATCTTTAAAGTGCCCACAGGGAATGGATCCTCAAACTGTCAATTATACAGACCTTTACGATTTTTTTTCCCATGCTCTTAACATGACAATGAGCCCTCACCCATTTTCAGGCAAAAATCCTGTAATTAGACTGTACCCTTGGTCTCTGCTCCAGCACATATGTTCTTTCTTTCTGCTCAGAATCTTTACATTTCTATAACATTTACAATTTTAATAAGCATTTTAAGAAATACAATGTAAAAGCTATAATATAACATAGATACTATACTATAACTCATTAATGTAATTTAGAGATTATAATCATCATTTAATAATTATTATTTAGATCAATATATATGAGAATATTAAGTAAAAATATACCCAAGGGCACCTGGGTGGCTCAGTTGATTGAGCATCCAACTTCGGCTCAAGTCATGATTTTTCAGTTTGTGGGTTTGAGCCCCTCATCGGGCTTACTGCTGTCAGCTTAGAGACA
>NW_027531334.1:6444130-6543625 GCF_008692635.1 Crocuta crocuta
TGGCTCGCTCTCTCTCTCTCTCAAAAATAAGTAAACCTTCAATAATATATGTATCCAGAACTTGACTTCTTTCTCTACCAAACTACCGCCACCCACACCACCAGCCTGCTCTAGGTTGCCATTGTCTCTCACCTGGATGATTACGACAACCTCCTCACCAGTCTTCCCGCTTCCACGCTTGTCCCTCCGCCATCTGTTTCCAGTAGAGCAGCCAGAGGTATCCAACTAATGCACAAGGGCATCACGTCATTCCAAACCCCCATGTGGAGTGGTCTTCAGATCCTTACATAATCTGTCCCTCTCCTCTCCCTAATCTTTCTCACCTCATCTGCTGCTACTCTTCCCTCAGCCAAGATGGCCGCTGTTCTCTTTCCAAAATACACCAGCCACCGGCCCTCCACAGGGACTCCTTTCTTGCTGTTCTATCTGCCTGGGATGCTGTTTCTGAACTGTCACCTCCTCAGGGAGGTCTTCCCAACCACCTATTTAACAGTGCAAATATCCCTTCCCTCCACCTTCATTCTCCCTAGACCCCTTTTCTGCTGAAATTTATTCCATCATGCTCTTGTCTTCTAGCCTGCTATGTTATTGCTTATTTGTTTATTCTTTGCCTCTCTCCATTAGAACACAAATTCCACAGAACAAAGATTTTTGGCTGCTCAGTTTATTAACATATACCCAGCACATAAGACAGAGCCTGGCACACAGCAAGCACTCAACAAATATTTGTTGAATGAACAGAAGAATTACAAAACTTGCCAATGATTATACATCTCAATAGTAATGGAGCCAATAGAGCTCTTCTTAGTCTTTTTGCAAGTCTTTCTTCCAGTCCGTGTATCCCTTCATTATGTCATAAAAGTCATAGTGGGAAAATCATTTTTTATTATCCTTCAAATTAGTTTCCACAGGAACTCATATAATCCCCCTGATGTTGCCATTTGTAAAATGCTTATGAAATTGGCTTTTAAGCAGTTTCTTGATCACACAAGAAAATGATAATGCTATCATCATATTATCATCACAGCTGGCTGATGGTTTTGTTTTTTGGTTTGTCCATTTTTTTTAACCTAAATGATATTTGTTTATCTATACTTTCGTTACTTTACTTGACTACAAATGATTTCTGGATCTTTTCAGAATTCAAAATATATTCTCAAAGAGTAGAGTGATGTGTCATCACAGAGAGCAAGATGGTTCTCAAAATATGAATAGATCTTTAAACAGTTAAAAATCTAAAAAAATTATAAAAACAAAAAACACCTAAGTTATTGGATCAAAATTTAAAGGCAAAAAATAAGTTGAATTTATTTGCACAAGGTCCCAAAGGACGAACACTCTAAAATATAAAAGTTCAGACGAATTTACAAGAAAAACACTAGGAGTCCAAAGATGGGGAAGTTATCAGGATAGAAAATTTGCAAAGGCTCAAGTACAACTGATTACTGATTAACAAATACACACAAAAAAGGAGTTTTCAAAGTCACAGCTAACGGGGGGTGGGGGTGGGATAAAAGTCCACCACAAATTAAAACAAAACTTAGAAACAATTCCATATGTCAAGTTTAAATTTTCTTTCAAAGCTCAATTATGAGAAGGTAATATTAGGGGAAGTGGGATAACAGATACAAAAGAATTATGTTTGCAACTTTTCTGTATATTTAAAATTAGTTTAAAAAGGTTAAAAAAAAAAAAGGAATAGATGCTCTGTTGTGTTTCATTGCTCTATTTGTCTGTGTCTGCATCGATTCCATATTCCCTTAATTACTACAGCATTACAGTAGTCTTGATATCTGGTATCTGCCTTCTTTGCAATTGTCTTAGCTATTCTTTTTTTAATTTTTGTTTTTTTGAGACAGAGCATGAGGGACAGGGAGATAGGAATCTGAAGCAGGCTCCAGGCTCCTAGCTGTTAGCACAGAGCCCTACGCGGGGCTTGAACCCACAAACTGTGAGATCACGACCTGAGCCAAAGTCGGAGGCTTAACCAACTGAGCCACCCAGGCGCCCCGGTCTCAGCTATTCTTGACCCTTGGCATTCCCATACAAAATGTAACAACAGCTTGTCAATTTTTGCAAAGTCACTGCTTGGATTTTCCATTAGAATTACAACGAATTTATAGGTCAGTTCGGGGGAGAATCAACCATGAAAAATAGGGGCTCTGGCAACAACATATTGTGTATATACCTTCCCCCATTAATGCTCCCCAGCAACTCTCCCAGGCCCCGTATATCAGCCAAAGCTGGGCCTGATCAGAGCTTGGATCCCTCCAGATTTACTGCCTTGTCTGATGGGTGTGCACACTATTTTTCCACTTGGAGTATTCCCTTCTGATACAATTTTAATCTGGTGTGGAAAATAAAGCTTATCTTCCTGTCTTCTAAACCAAGTCCCATTATAGCAGGTGTGTGTATCATGGTTTAGAGTAAATTGATGACTCTGCTTATACCAGTTTAGGAATAGAGGATGTGGATTAATACCAATGTAGGAAAAGCAGAAACCTAGCTCAAAATAGCTTACGCTGAAAAGGGAATCTATTCTTCACATAAACATGCAGGCAGCTAAATACAGGGCTCAAAGGATGTTATCAGCTCTCTGGATCTCTTATCTCTGCTTGTCTCTGTACGTTCCCTCTACATTCCCTGAGGCTGGGATAAGTGGCTACAAATTAGTCTCTGCTAAATTATTCTCACAATTCTCCATTCCAGAGAAAGCAGGTCTTTCTCTCCCTCCCTCTCCCCCTAGCACCCGTATATCAAATCTGAGGGAAAATTGACTTTCCTTCTTGGGTCATTTCCTGAATCAGTCACTGTGGCCAGGTGGATGGAGCACTTGGCTAACCCTTTTTGAATTGGTGTATATTAAGGGGCAGGCAGTGTGGGGTTGGTGGGGGGACCATGTTCAATCTCATCTGAGTCTTAAGAATGGGTTCCCTACAGTGTGATTACTGGATTGTAGGGTAGTTCTATTTTTAATTTTTTGAGGAACCTCCCATATGATCTTCCACAGTGGCTACACCAGTTTGCATTCCCACCAATAGTGCACAAGTATTTCTTTTTCTCCACATCCTTGCCAACACTTGCTGTTTCTTGAGTTTTTCATTTTAACCATTCTGACGGGTGCAAGGTGGTCTTGAGTTGCATTTCCCAGATGATGAGTGATATTGAACATCTTTACATGTGTCTGTTGACTGAATATTTACCCAGAGAATATGAAAACACTAATTCAAAGGGATATACACACCCCTGTGTTTATTGCATCATTGTTTACAACAGCCAAATTATGGGAGCAGCCCAAGGGTCCATCGATAGATGAATGGATAAAGAAGATGTGATATATATATATAGATAATATACATACATATATGCACATTATATGTATTATATACATTATATATACATATACACATATAATACTATTCATCCATAAGAAAGAGTGAAAACTTGCCATTTGTAATAACATGGATGGATCTAGAAAGTATAATGTTAAGCAAAATAAGCCAGTTGGAGAAAGACAGATACCATGTGATTTCACTCATATGTGGAATTTAAGAAACAAAATAAGTGAACAAAGTAAAAAGGAAAAGAGACAGAGAGCGAAACCAAGAAACAGACTCTTCCCCATAGAGAACAGATGGTTATCAGAGGGGAGGTAGGTGGGAGATGGGCAAATAGGTGAAAGGAATTACAAGTATACTTATTATGAGCACTGAGAAATATATGGAATTGTTGAATGACTATATTGTACATCTAAAACTAATATAACACTGTATGTTAACTGCACTGGAATTAAAAAATAGTAGGTTCCCTTTAGCAGACAGGAGTTCTGTTTGCAGAAGGGAAGAAAAGCTGCATAGACAAGAATAACATGGCTCTGAAGTTACAAAAGAACAGGGCCTTACTTCGTACACATGTAACTGTGTCCAACTGCTTGTCCTTTAGAGAGCTAAGTGGGTGACAAAGTAAGGTAAAACACCTTTTATTTAGTATTATAGAAACAAAGACTGCAGATCTATGCAAACTTTAAGCATTGTCTGAAAAATAAGAAAAGTTTGAATATAGCCTAAAAACATTGTAGAAATTCTTTTCTATTTAGGATTTTAATCTGTAAGTGCTTAGGACCATTTCCATTGCAGATATGATCCATGTAAGACGTCAGCACTTTCCCTTTGCTGGCTGAAGAATGTACTCACAGCGGGTTACCAATAACCATTGCTCTAGGCGTTGGGCAAACCATCAATTTCCTTTCATTGCTTTGGTGACCACAACCGGGCTGCAAATTAGAATCTCCTGGGAAGCTGTTTAAAAGTCCCATGCCCAGGCTGCAACCCAGGTCAGGTGAATTAGAATCTCTGGGATTGGGACACAGGCTTCCATGTTCTTAAAGCTCTCCAGGCAATTCCAATGTGCAGCCAAGGCTGGTTATACATGTGATGGACAGCCTGCGTGCTGACACCTCCATAGGCCTTGCTTCACCGCTCGGGTCTTGAAACAGAAAGAACTAAGATTTAATCATGACCTTACAGAAAGTGGACAAGAAAGTAGTTCTGCCTGTATTGGTTGTGGGCCATGAATTCCAAAGAAGCTCTTGAGCTAGAGTGAATGATTTATGGTATACATGGTATATTTTTCAAATTGAAAAAAAATTATAAAAATCTGGATTTTTATCTCCTCTGAAAGGTTGGAAGGTTGGGGAGATAGTGGGCAGCATTTGATCAGCTGCTGTTGAATAGCAGCTGTCCCTTCTAGACAAGAAATGCACTTTTTGGTTTGTCCTGGTTTTCACCACTCTGTTAACATGTGCAGACAGTTTCACTAATCAAAACCATCTGCCTAGCCTTTCTGGGCATTTGAGTTTACAGCCACTTCTAGGTGCTAAACCTCCCTGCAACCTGGGCAAAAAGGAGTCTCTTTTGAATATCGCCTAATTCATTAATTTGGGTACCCCTTGGGATGAAGGCTTTTGCAGTAAAAAAAAAAAAAAAGTATTAACAACTCGTTAACAAATTGACAAGGTGTTTATTATCCTGACCTTTTCCCCTGCACAGAAATCTTTCAAGTGACTGTCAGAATAGGTCAGAGAAATGCTAGTTTCCATATAGATATAGAGGTATGTTGATGCATATATACTTGTAGATGTAGATACAGATACATCACCCCTTTAACAAGTTTTCCAGAACTGTCAAAGGGCCATAAAAGGGACACACACAGGTCTCAGTGCTTCTCTTCTCCACTAAGGCAAAATTAATACCCTGAAAGAGAATGGATTCAATTCAATGTAATTGTGCAACAAGTAATAGCACTTGTATAGGACATTCCCATTACAAAAGAACCTCTGCACTTATCATCTATTTGGTCATCATAGAAGCTTTGTGAAGAAGACTTTACTATGATTTGTGATGGAATGACTTGTAAAAAATAAATATTTGGCCATTCAGATGACCCAGATATATTTCTCAGATATATTTGGTCTTCACTCACAGTTCCTGAAAATGCTTCAGATGTCTTTCTATTAATAAAGGCAACTTTTAGATCCCACAAAAGGTGAGGGAGCTGATTGCCAGGAGCATTAACCATATGATTAAACCATATGATTTCAGTCCCTCCCCTCACACATCCGGGGAGGGGCTGGAGATTGAATCAGCCAATGGCCAGTGCCTTAGTCAATCATGACTATTTAAGGAAGCCCCCATAAAAAACCAAGAAGACAACGTTTCCGCCCTTTTACAGAGAGCTTCCTGCTTGAGGAACCGTAAGTCTCTCATTTCACCAAGCTGGGCCCCAAACTCCATGAGGACAGAGCTCCTTTGTTCCAATGCTTGCCCTGTATATCTCTCTTCATCAGGCCATTAAAGCCGGTAAATGTAAGTAAGTGTTTCCCTGAGTTCTGTAAGTTGCTCTAGCAAATTAATTGAACCTAAGGAGTGGTTGGGGAAATCTCCCACCTGTAGTCAGTCAGGTAACAGGCTGGGTCAGCTTGCAACTGGGATCTAAATGGGGGTGGGGTGGTCCTGTCGGATGAAACCTGTGGAATCTGATGCTATCTCTAGCTAGATAGCGTCAGAATGGAGTTGAATTTTAAAATGCATCTATATGAAGGAGGAATGCTGAGGAAAGCTAAATAAACTAAGTATAAGAATGATACTTTGGTATAAACTTGGAATAATAGTTATAACACATTTTTTTTTTCAAGTTCCTGCCCCTCTTTGGACACAAATCCCTGCAATCAGAATTGTTCTTCTCTGTCCATTTAGTTATTTGTAGGTTTATGGTTCTGCCATCTTCTAAGTCTTACCTACTGTTCTTGCATTCTCCGTTCGTTTGGTGAAAAACTTAGTACCAGATAGAGTGAGGGTTCCGTTTTATTTGGCTTCCCCAAATAGCTCCAGCATCCCACATTCCACAACATGATTAAAGGCAATATGGTGCAGTAGAAATTACCTTGATCTGAAGTCAAAAGAATTCAATTCTATTCTTAGCTCTGTCCCCTACCATATGGCTTTAAAAGGACAAAGTAAATAACAAATATGAAATTAGCAAGACAGATGAATGCAATTTTCTGTGACCCCCTGAACATGCCTGTACTCTTGAAATACCAACCTCACCAAAAATCTTCCTATTTTAACTTTTACAGCTTATTCCCATACTTCTTTCCCTAGTGCTTAACTGTAAGAGAATAAATATTAAGTACAGAAGTATGCATGTGGGACCAGCCAGGTATGGACAAAGATGTGTGTGTACCCTCTTTGGTGATGTGTTTTAGTTGAAACAGCCAGGCTCTGAGGCAGGGCACAACTTGCCAATGTGCAGTGACTTCAAGTGACTACAGCTGATTTTTACAAGGAGTGCATTTGGGCTGTTCTGCTCCAGTGAGCAGTTCATCAGGCTTGAGATTCCTGTAGGAATTGGGCTATGACTTGGTGGAAACTTTGTATAAAATCAACAACATCCTTGCTGAATCCTGACACCTAGCTGATATTTACCAGGAGAACTCTTAAGTTGTTTAGGCTCTGTGTTTTTGTTGTCACTTCTGTATATTTACATTTTGAATTTATTTTGCTTCCAGTTAAGTAATTTAATTTTTTTTTCTCTCCCAAGGGGAAGAGATTTTCTTTTTAATATTATTTTTTGCGAAGCCACAAGGAGGGGAGGGGCAGAGAGAGAGAGGGACAGAGGATCTGAAGCAGGCTCTGTGTTAACAGCAGTGAGCCCAGTGTGGGACTTGAGCTCGTGAACTTTGAGATCATGACCTGAGCCACAGTCGGATGCTCAACTAACTGAGCCATGCAAGCACCCCAAGAGATTTTTGTTTTAGATGTGAAAGTTCTGATTTAGTACTTCCTGTCTCATACGGAGAGGTGTCCCAGAAAGTGAATCTACACAGAGGGCCACTACTACGTGCTGCTACAAAGTCTAGGGAGTGTGTATGCATACATGTGTATATAAAATGTGTGTACATATATATGACTCTCAGTCCACACTTTCAGGTGTGTAGGGGGTGTAACATCATTTTTCTATAACTGAACTTGAATTCCATTTCAGATTGCCATTCTTCTGGTAATAGAAATGTAATCTCAATTTATAAGCTCTTTGCAATCCTCTCTTTGACCTATCTAGAAAACTTACTGAGTTCCAATGTATTGTCACATATCCAGTTTACTTTTGCAGTGATCAGGGGTAGCATAAAAATATATTAAAAATATCTAAAAATCGAAATGGCAGAGGCACAAACAATCAAAATGGATGTCTATAGTAACTAATTAATACCAGTGAACAGTACATGCTGTTGGCCTTGTCCTTCTGATCTTCAGCTGTTAGTTCACTCAAGTCACAGCTCTGTCTTTTTGTCCTCATAGAAAGGCATCTTCAAGTTTCCGTACCACATCCAAGTGCTTCCTAGGAGCAATAAGTATATTATACCACTTTCATCCCACTTCTGCCCATGGAAACGATGTTTTTGTCTACTGCTCCTTAGGACGTGGGGGAAAGTATATCATCCTGGATTCTACTCAAGAACTGAATGTGGGGTGGTGGTTGATATCAGAGGGCTACACTCCTCTTGATTTTCTCTTCCTTATCAAGGTTTAAGTTGTGTTTGGACCAGGTTACAGGTAGGAATCATGTAACTGAAGTGGTCAGAACATAGATAATTTTCAGAAATTTTAGCTTCCAGCTTTATTATTTTATATTAAATTTCTCTTCCACAAGAATCTAAAGAATATTTAATAGGGGGCACTGTAGCCTGGCTCTTCATATGCATTCCCAAATATTCTCCAAATTTTGTTTAGCACAAAATTTTTATGGTCTGAGTTCTTTAGGCATCTTTGCTTTGGTTTTTGACAATCAGGGGTCATTTTCGTACTGTTTTGTTGTTTTGTATCCACTGAGGCAACAAGTGTTGCCCATTAAATGGAGAATGTTCACAGCATAATAAAGAATATCAGGAGTGGGTGCCTTCTCTTTTCACCTCTTTGGTCTCAGCCACAGAAACAAGATGACAAAGGGGACATTGTCATTTGGAAAGCATCACAGTAAGACACACATTGTGCTGCTGCTGCGACTTGAAGGCCCACCACCTTTAGAAGCAGGCCTGTGGCAAATGTGGCTGTCCTATGAAGTGGAAGAGAAAATATAAGTGGAGCACCAAGGCTAAAAGACAAAATAGCCCTGGGACTGGTCGAATGAGGCATCTACAAGTTGTACACTGCAGATTCGGGCCTGGATTCCATTAAGGAACAACACCTCAACCCAAGAGGGCACCAGTTGAGGCATTCAATTCATCTTAAGGATTATAATAAACGTTCTACTTTAAATTAAAAAAAAAAAAGAATATCAAGAATGGCAAACATACTGGCTACTGTGTGTTTAAATATCCACCATATATACTTCAGACATCTGACCCATCCGTCAAGTCTATATATGGACATCTCAGGCACAAGAACAGTTTATCTTCTTGAAAGCCCACCCACTCTTTGGATCACACTATTAGGAAATTATTTACTATTATGGTCTGCAATCCATCTCTGTGTAACTTTCCTAAGAATACTAAAGAGAATAAATAGAAAACAACCAGTCACTCTTGTATTATGGCTTCTCTCCAGGCCTTGCTTCAGATATTTTGTTTTGTTCACCACCTTATAGCCCAAAGGCATGACCACACACCAGGATGTAGAATGGAAAGCTGATTTTTTGGAAGCCCAGTGTTTTGTGTAGTTGTTCTGCCATCCAGAATCCTGCCAAAATTCCTGATTAGCAGTCTGGGCAACCAGCTTTTGATCAGTATGCTTTATCTTCCAGTGAAAGGATTTCAAGCCCAGTGAAACCCACACATTGGAGAGAGGTAATACATTGGTCATTTCGATTGGAAACCCTCCACAGGTCATTAACACGAGGCTCTGTGAGCTGTATGTTGTCCTGCCCTGTCCATGGCCCAAGCCTCTTTCACACTGCACTTCCTCTGTGCTTTCACCATACCGGACACTTTGTCTCTTTAATTTCTCTTCACCCACCATGCTTCCTTGGGACATGGGCCTTTGCTCTGATGAACGCACTCCTAGACAAGATTTTTCTTCTCCTATGAACCAGTATTACCTTCCTTCAGATTTTAGCTCAAATGATATGTCCTTATGATCTGTCCTTGGGAAGCTTCCCCAAGTTCCTTAATGAAATCCTTTGTTTCTTTTTTTTTTCTTTTAGAGTCACTGATTTACACTTCTTTGTAGGATTTTTCACATATTTTCTCCTTTATGTTTTTTTAAGGCTTATTTATTTATTTTGAGAGAGGGAGAAGAAGGGAGGAAGAGGGAGGGACAGAGAGACAGGGAAAGAAGGGACTCAAGTGGGCTCTGCACTGTTAGCACAGAGTCTGACGCCAGGCTTGAACTTGCAGATTTTGAGATCATGACCTGAGCCGCAATCAAGAGTTGGACACTTTACCAACTGAGCCACCCAGGCACCCCTATTCTCTCCTCATGGTTTTATATCCAACTGGCACATAGTAGGCACTGCATAAATAGTTTTTGAATGAACAAATTGAATGAATGAATGAATGAATGAATGAATGAATGAATGAAAAGTTCATACCTATACGTAAAGCTAGACCTGGGCCCATGGACTTGGCAGGTCTTTATTCTCTCCTGCCTCTTTTCGTCTCCATGTTTCCTTTTCCTCTTTAATTGCAGTACCTGCTTCCAGCAAGCACTGGAATCAAATAAATGGTTAAATGTGTGTATTTTTTCCTTAAGGCCTGTTATAGGCTGTGGTAATGATGATTCTATGATACCACCCAGACCTTGTCTAATCAGCAACAGGAATCTGCAGGGAAATAATGTTTCCCAGGGTTGGAGTCAATGGTTGCGGCAGAGGAGTTACANTTTTCCCAAATGTCATTTATTTTATAGTCTTTGTAATATTTACAATATATCTTGTCATTAACTCCACCAATTAAGGGAGACAGTGGCAGGATGTTCTCAAAAAGTTTATAATAACAAACTCTGCTCTCATTCATGTTCTCTAAAATGTAGCAGATTAGATGTCATTTCACATCCCTTAATTTACAACTTCCCTTCAGATGCAGCCCGCTAGATTACATAAAACATAGCTGAAATATGTCTTCATTTTTCATGGAAATCAGATATGGTAATTTGAACATCGAAGGCAGGCTTAAACCGATTTTGGATTGTATTTTCATAAGTGGTGATATTTTCTCAGTATAATTTTGTTTTTAGCAACACATTTAGAAACCCTACCAAGAACAAATATCCAGGAAATATTTATTCTGACCAGTTGCCTCTTTAGAAAGGTATGATTTGATATTCACTTGGCACAATTTTAAGTGCTAATCTTGTTATATTGATCACAAAAATGAAACAAAAGGAAACAAATTTAAGCTTGAAAAGTGATGACAATTTGAATATGAATGGTTTGTTATAACGAAAGGTGGTAAAGGTGAGAAGTAAGAAACATTTATAGGAAGATGACTTTCAGTTTAAAACACAAGTTTATTTAAAAATGAACAACAAGAAAAAAAATGAGGCAGAGACTTATGATACAGACATGTTATTTATGATAACTCAATCTGTATTACCAAGAACCCACATACAAGTATGGATATGGAAAACTGTGCAAATAATTCAATTATACAAAACAAATTGAAAAGGCATAAAATCACCATCTGAAGATTTGGACACTTTAATCTTTTTCCAGTACTGTTTATTTGGAGGAAAGTCTGTTTTGATGGGTTTCTATTTTTGTTACAAAAAATATGAAACATAAAGAAGCAACGGCAATTTGTTCAGTGATTTTGTTCAGTGATAATTTGAGAAGGGTACTGTTGAAAGCAAAACACTTTGACTTTGAAATATTGTTTCCATTACTTGGGTTTTTCCTGAAGTAATCTGTAAAGATAGTTTGTGATCCAATCATGAATTCTAAGAACCTAAATGCACTGTGTCCCTAAAAAAAAAAAAAATCTATCCTCTGTCTAATTCATTATGAAGTGAGTTAGACAGGTGATCAAGGTTGAGGCCCAAAGTAGGAAAGTGGGCTTTTGGAGGCAGGGACAGTGGAAATGTTGGTGGAGAAACAAATAATTAAGATAGTTGCATAAGAAATGCAATTTCTAGGGGCGCCTGGGTGGCTCAGTTGGTTAAGCAGCCGACTTCAGCTCAGGTCATGATCTTGCATTTTGAGTGTGCAAGCCCCACATTGGGCTCTGTGCTAACAGTTCACAGCCTAGAGGCTGCTTCAGATTCTCTCTCTCTCTCTCTGCCCCTTTCCCTCCCTCTTACTCTGTTTCTCTCAAAAGTAAAGAAACATTAAAAACATTTTAAATGCAATTTCTACATTAAAAACTAAATTGCTATTGTTTCTGCCTGTGGCTCGCTCCCACCTTCCCTGTTTTGAAAAAAAAAATGAAGTTTGTACATTAGCAGTGAATAACTAACATAATTAACATACTTCAGATAGTTCAATGACCTCTCGTAAAATAATTCGTGTTCACACAAATGAAAATAAGTAGCTCTCTGCACTGCCCTCTGTTCTGAATGAAGTTTGGAAATGTATCATTTTTTTTCTATATAGGTCAAGACTGCCCATTAAAACACGTACCTCTGCTTGATTCCTATTTTGGAAAATTATTTAGTATTAAAACTGTATTTTTTAAGGAAGAAATACATTTCCACAAAGCTGGCCTGGTCACAGCTTATATACTTATATACTGACTGAGTAGCAATTTAAAATGCTAAGGTCATATCAAGTGAGAAAAACAGAATGTGTGACTTGTTTGGGATCACGAAACATTAAAATGCAGATACTACTGTAGGAGATCAATTATTTTCTCTGTGATTTGTAAGGCTGACCTTTTGACTGAAGAAGTCCTAAGGAAAACCAGACTAATGGCCTTGTGGCCTCACAGAAAAGGAAATCTCTAACCAAATCTAAATTATATGAACTAGGGCACAAAGTTGTTTTGCACAATTGCATTATTTCCAACTGAGTAGATACAGTTTTTTTCCCCTTTGTTTCATTTTTTTTTTTAACCACTTCTAGCAGGAATAAGAAGGCAGTGCCAGCAGCTCTTACTCCAGGGAGAGCTGGACACCCTTTACACTTATGAAGTGAAACAAAATGAGAAAGATGAATCCACGTTTTTCTTAACCATATCCCCCCATAACCATTCCCTACTGTCCAGAGAATTCTCTAGATGGAAAGATGAGTCCATGAAGCTCTGTGTCGATAGAAAAGTGAAATTGGGAAAGTGGGCAGAAACAGAGTCATCCATTAATTTATTTTTTAATTCATTAAATATCTATCGTAGACCTCTTATCTGTCAGACTCACAGACAGACACTAAGGTGTCAAAGTTAGTAAGACAAACATGGACCATGCCCTCTTGGAGTTTATAAGCCAATGGGAATTATTAAGCAAATAAATTGCATTATAAGTATAATGCATTGTAACACTTAACAAAGAATATGAAAAAGAGGAAGGCCAGTAATCTCAGGGTTTTATTAACAATGGCAATTCAGTTACTTGTTTGGTGGACATGAAGAACATTGGCCATTTTCAGAATATATTTTGAGATCTTGTAAAGGAAATAGACCATTGTCTTTCTTATTTATCTGAAGGTCATGTGGTTGAATTGGTGCAAAAGCACAGGGAAGTGGAATTATGTAAATTTGTTACTGTCTGGAACAAAATAAATATTTTTAGAAAGAAAATATTTAAATTTTATTTTTAATTGATTATGATTACTTACATTGGCCACAATACAACTTCTCAAACCTTGCAATCAAATTGAATACCACCTACCACCACTTCATTTCTTTTTCCATATTTCATACAGTACTTGCTTTTTATTAATTAAACAGTTTTATGTTGAGATCATGGGAGATTCACAAGCAATTGTAAGAAAAATAGAAGTCCTGGGTACCTTTTAGCCAGTTTCCCTAATGGTAATATCTTGCAAACCTGTAATACAACATCACAACTAGGACATTAATACAATTATGCTGCAGTGTATTTATGCCACAGTAGGAGTGCTTATCATGCCTATCTAAGCCCCACCCACTTTTCACCTGCTTCCACGTATTCCTTAACCCTTGGCAACCACTAACCAGTTTTCCATTCCTATAATTTTGCCATTGCAATATATACCTTATATAAATGGAACCATTCATGTGTAACCTTTGGGAACTGGCTTTTTAAACTCGGCAAAATTCTCTGGAGATTTGTTTAGGTTGTCGTGTGTATTAGTTGGTTCCTTTTTATTGCAGAGTAGTATTCCATAGTCATATGGATACATTACAGTTTGTTTGCCTATTCACTCATTGAAGGGCATCTAGGTTATTCCCAGTTTGGGGTGTTTATTAACAAAGATGCTAGCTATAAACATCTAGCTAGATTTCTTGTATACATCTGGGATAAATGCCCAGGAATGATTGACAGGTTATATGGTAATTATGTGTTTAGTTTTTAAAGAACTTAAACTATTTTCCAGAGCAGCTGTACCAGTTTACATTGCCAGCAGCCATGTGTGAGTAATCCAGTTTCTCCACATCCTCATCAGCATATGGTGGTGTAGCTATTTTTTATTTTTATTTTAGCCATTCTGATAGGTTTGTAGCAATATCTCATTGTAGTTTTAATTTGCATTTCCTTAATACTAATGATTGAATATCTTTTTGTGTACTTCTTAGTTGTAGATCTTGTTTAGTGATATGCCTTTAGTCCATTTTCCAAAGGAATTTTAACAGTTGACTTTTGAGATTTCCTTCTTTGTCAGGTATGTGTTTTGTGAATATTTTCTCCCTGCCTGTAGCTTATTTTTCATCATCTTATCAGGAGCTTTCAAAGACCTAAATTTTTAATTTGCCGAGATCTAATTGATTAATTTTTCTTTTATTAATAGTGCGTTCAGTGTCATCTAAGAACTCTCTGACTAATCTTAGATCCCAAAGATTTTCTGGCTTTTTTTGTCTAAATGTTTTATAATTTTATATGTTACATTTAAATCTGTGATCTATTTAGAGTTAATTTTTATAGTAGATATAAGACTTGGGTCAGGGTTTGTTTCTTTATTTGCCTACGCACGTTTATTTGCTCCAGCACCTTTAAAAGTTGAAAACGCTAACTTTCCTTTTAGTTCCTTTTGCAACTTTGTCAAAAATCAGCCAGGCATATGTGTGTAAGTCTATTTCTGGGCCCCCTATTTTGCTCCACCGCTATGTGTCCATCACATGACAATAACCACACAACTTTAATTACTTAAACTATAGAAGTTACAAAATTGGGTAGCCTGATTACATTTTATTCATCTCTTTTCAAAATTGTTTAGTTATGTCTGGTCACTTGGTCTTTCCATATAAATTTTAGAACCATTGTGTCTATATCTAAAAAAGATGTATCAGGGATCTTGATTTCCCTCATGAATATACATGAACAGACCTCAGTAAAAAATTAGCAAATAGAATTCAGCAGTATATCAAAAGAATTAGAAGTCATGACCAAGTGTGGTTTATTCCAAGGATATACAAAGTTAGTCCAATATTTTTTAATGTTTTTTAAATTTTATTTTATTGACACAGAGAGAAACAGAGCATGAGTCGGGGAAGAGCAGAGAGAGAAGGAGACACAGAATCCGAAGCAGGCTCCAGGCTCTGAACTAGCTGTCAGCACAGAGCCCGATGCAGGGCTCGAACCCACGAACCATGAGATCATGACCTGACCCGAAGTTGGACGCTTAACCAACTGAGTCACCCAGGCGCCCCAAAGTTTGTCCAATATTTAAAAAAGTCAATGTTCAATGTAATCCACCAAATTAACAGACAAAAGAAAAATCACATGATCATATCATTTCAGAGAAGGCATTTGACAAAATTCAATATAAATTTGTGGTATGTATATCTTTGGGTTTATCCTGTTTGGGTTTTAACCAGATTCTTGAATATGCAGATTTCTGTCTCTTGCCAAATTTGGGAAATTTCTGGCGGTTATTTTTTCCAAGTATTTTTTCAGCCCCAGTCTTTTGCTCCTCTCCTTTGGAGACATCAATGACAGTAATGTCAGATTGTCTGTTATGATCCATAGCTCTCCCAGGCTCTGTTCAGGTTTTTTTTCAGTCTATTCTTTCTCTCTTATGTTCATTCTGTGTAATCTCTATTGTTCAGACTTCCAATTCATTAATTCTTTTTCCTGTCCTCTCTGTTCTGCTGTTGAACCCATCCACTGAGATTTCATTTTGAGGTTTGTATTTTTTCAGTTATAAAATTTCTCTTTGATTCTTTATATCTGTTATTTCTTTTATGAGACTTTCTGGTTTTTTTTTTTTTATTTGTTTCAAGCATGTTCATAATTGGTCATTGAAGCTTCTTTTTGAAACTTTTTTTAAAAATCATGATTGCTTTAAAATCTTTTTCAGATCATCATAACATCTCTGTCATCTCAGTGTTGGCATCTATTGTTTGTCTTGCTTCATTCAACTGAAAACACCCTGGCTCTTGGTATAATGGTGATTTTTTAATGAAACCTGGAAATTTTTGTATTATGGTATGAGACTCTGGATCTCGGTTCAACCTTTTGATTAACTGGTTTTCTCTCCCCATGCTCTGGTGGACTGTGGGCATTATCTGGTTACCATTAGTTTAGGTTCTAACTTGGCCTCCATTGACATCTGAGAGGGGGTGGAGAGCCCTTGTCACTGCTGGGTTAGGTGAGAGTTTTGGCTCCCCTTGGGGTCTCCACTGAAAGTAGGGTGAGATTACTCTTATTACTGCAGGGTGCTACTGAATGTCTTGAGTCTCTGACAGGCCTCTTCAGATACCCAGACTCCTCCAGGTGGTGAGGGGAAGGAATGACCCATTATGGCTGGGTGAGAGATGGAAGTCCAGGTTCCCCATGTAATCTTCACACACCATGGGATCGAGGAGTGCACATCATTGTCATCTGGAATGGTGGGAGACAAAAGCTCCCTACTTGGCTTTTTTTGATACCACTTTGATGGGGCTTTGAGAATGTCTCCTATAGCCTCATGAATATAGAAGTCTAGACTTCTCACTCAGCTTTTGATTGCGTGAATGGAGATGGGCCACAATTTTCTCTATGGTATTAGACTAGATTTGAGCAGTTACTATCTAAAAGTTTTCTCTGCCCCAAGGATGCCCCTTTCCTGG
Organism: Crocuta crocuta; assembly: GCF_008692635.1. Lineage (NCBI taxonomy): Eukaryota > Metazoa > Chordata > Mammalia > Carnivora > Hyaenidae > Crocuta > Crocuta crocuta. Next base: position 6,460,800 of record NW_027531334.1, read on the forward strand.
TCTTTTGGCTGAAGAAAGCAGATTTGTTGTTGTTGTTTACTTTATGCTTGCTGGCACTTACCAGTTGCTGGCTTCTTCACTTCCAGGTATGAGATATATGAGGTAAAAAGAAAACCCAGGGAACTCACTACTTGCTTGTTTCTTGGGACTCTCAGTCCCTAGCAGGCCTGCTTCTTCTCTCCTTCTTTCAAATCTTCTATTTGTTTTTGTTTTTTTTTTAAATATATACAGCTTAACTGTACTTAGTAGAGGAATAGGGAAAAGTATGATTACTCCATCCTCCTGGAAGCATAAGTCAATAAATTGTTTTGATTAGTGCATTTTCATTTAATGAATTATCTCTTCTTGATTTCCATAAATAAGAGGTGAAAAACTCAGAAAGGAACATGGGCACACTCAAAATATGTATCCAGAATCCAAACATTCTCATTTTCATCACTGCTACCACTATGGTCCAAATAATCACTATCTTGCAATAATCTTATAATTGCTTCTCCCCTTCATCCCCCACTATTTATATTCATTACAGTAGCCAGTAAAGCTCTATTAAAACTATAGTTTAATTACTGCACTCAAACTCTTTTCAAGGGCTCTGCATCACTAGAACCAAAATCCATACGGTGGTCTATGAAGCCCTATACATTCTACATCTCCTTTACCTCTTTTGAGTCATTTCCTCCTACTCTCCCCTCACTCACTCTGGTGGAGCCATGGTGGCCTCTGTGCTGTTCTCACCTAGTCTCACACAGTCCTGAGGTGGGCATATTCTTTTCTCAGGACTATTTCCATCTCAGGACTATTGCAGTTGATGTTTCCTTCATCTGGAACATTCTTGCCCAAGATTTCCTCATGCATAGCCTTTACACCTCCTGTAAATCTTTTCTCAAATGCTATGTCCTCAGCTCTTCCCTTATTACCATATTTAAAACTGCAACTATGGGAGAAAAGACAATTTCTTCAATAAGTGGTGCTAGGAAAACTGGACAGCTACATGTAAAAGAATAAAAATGGACCACTTTGTAACATCATATGCAAAAATAAACTCAAAATGGATTAAAGACCTAAGTGTGAGTCCTGAAGCCATAAAAATCCTTGAAGAGAGCACAGGCAGTAATTTCTTGGACATCATCCACAGCAACATATTTTTACATATGTCTCCTGAAGCAAAGGAAACAAAAGCAAAAATAAACTGTTGGGACTCCATCAAGGTAAAAAGCTTTGCACAGCAAAGCAAAGGAAATCATCAACAAAACAAAAACCTACTGAATGGGAGAAGAGATTTGAAAATGACATATCCAATAAATAGTTAATATCCAAAATATATAAAGAACTTATACAACTCAATACCAAGAAAACAACCCAATTATAATATGAGCAGAATACCCAAATAGACATTCTTACAAAGAAGACATACAGGTGGCCAACAGACACATGAAAAGATGCTCAACATTACTAATCAACAGGGGAATGCAAATAAAAAACCACAATGAGAGATCACCTTACACCAGTTAGAATAGCTACAATCAAAATGATAAGAAGAACATGTTGGTGAGGATATGGAGAAAAAGGAGCCCTTATCCACTGCTGGTGGGAATATAAATTGGTACAGCTACTATGGAAAACAGTATGGAGGTTCCTCAAAAAATTAAAAACAGAAATGCCACATGATCCAATAATTCCATTACTGGATTTTTACCCAAAGAGAATAAAAACATTAATTCAAATAGATATAGAACCTCTATGTATAGTGCAGCATTATTTATAATAGTCCAGATGTGGAAGCAACCTAAGTGTTCATCAGTAGGTGAGTGGATAAGAAATATGTGGCATATAAATGATGGAATATCATGTAGCCATAGAAAGGGTGAGATCTTTCCAACATGGAATGATGGGTATTATGCTAGAGGGTATTATGCTAAGTGAAATAAGTCAAGCTGAGAAAGGCAAATATCCTATGACTTCATTCATAAATGTAATCTTAAAACAGCAACAACACACCAAATGAATAAACAAACACAAAAGCAGAATCAGACCTATAAATACAGAGAACAAACTGATGGTTGCCAGAGGGGAGGCAGGGGTTGGGCAAAATGGGTGAAGGGGAGTGGAAGATACAGGCTTCCAATTATGGAATGAATAAGTCCCAGGAATTAAAAGAACAGCACAAGGAATACAGTTGATGATATTATAATAGTGATCGTAACAGGATAGGTGGTAGCTATACTTGTAAACATGGCATAACATATAAATTTGTTGAATCACTAAGTTTTACACTTGAAGTTAATGTAACATTGCGTGTCAACTATACTCATATAAAAAAGATAATAAAACTACAACTATCCATGACTCCCTTAACCCCACATGTCATCCTCTCCTGCTTTATTTTCTCTATAGAAAATTTCCTTCTGTTATACCATACAATTTACTCATTTATTTTGTTTACTTTTTGCCTCTCTTTATTAAAATATAAGCCCTGTGTGGGACATGGTGTCTTGTTTGCTATTTCACTGCTGTTTCCTATATCATGAACAGTGCCTGGCATACACTAAGTACTCAATAAACATCTGTTGAATGAATAAATGACCTATATCTCTGGGCTTTATTGAGACAGAAACAGCTTCATGACACAGCAATAGCTTGGATGGTGTGATTGTCAGCAGCTCTGGTGATACGAGATAAATTCTAGTACATGTTCCTTTAGGCGCTTTTATACACGGATCTCTGTTCTACTGTTTTGTCACTGTATTTCTTTGATATTCTTTGTCCTTCTTCTTCTTTATGCCTTTTTCATGCTAGACTCACTACCAATTACATGGTTTTCTCAATATTTCTAAGAAAGTAACAAGAATTATTCTGATTGATCCAGTGAATTGTCATCAGGCCTTGGCAAAATCCTTGTAACAGATCACATTATAGGCCGACAGTTGTGGAGTACATTTAGGTCAGCCATGGGTCATGGGGAGTGCTTATTTGAAGAGGAATGTGCACCCCAATGTTTACAGCAGCACTGTAAACAATAACCAAATTATGGAAAGAGCCCAAATGTCCAGAGACTGATGAATGGATAAAGAAGAAGTGGTATATATATCCAATGGAATATTACTCAGCCATCAAGAATGAATTCTTACCATTTGCAAGAACATGGATGGAATTAGAGTGTATTATGCTATGTGAAATAAGACAGTAGAGAAAGACTAATATATGATTTCACTCATATGCAGAATTTAAGAAACAAAACAGGTGAAACAGGGGAAAGGAAGGAAAAATAAGATAAAAACAGAGAAGGAGTCAAATCATAAGATACTTTGGAGAACAAACTGAGGATTGCTGGAGAGGAGGTGGGTTGGGGGATGGGCTAAATGGGTGATGGGAATTAAAGGAGAGCACTTGGGATGAAAACTAGATGTTATATGTGAGTGATGAATCACTAAGTGCTACTCCTGAAACCAATAAAAGTAAACAAAAACAACAACAAACACAAATAAAAAAGCAGCAAGTGGGTAAGGTAGAGGCCCAGAGAGTAGATTCTTCTCTAATATGCTAGGCAACTCTGTAGATTTGTGAAAATTTTTATAGGTTTAAAAATCTCCCATTCTTTTTTTAACTGTTATATCTGTATACAAGCTACTCAGCCTATACCTTAGAAAAATAGAAACAAAATCATGACTCACCATTTATCAAAGGGATCCCTGACCTTTTTGACTTTCTGTCCAGTAGAGGACTGAGCTCCTTGAAGAACTTAAGAATCTATGCAATCAATAACAAATAGTTTGATTTAGCTCAGCTTTTATTTTTGAATTGAAATTGAATTGCAATACAGACAAACTGAGATGCTTTCCTTTTAGGTTTATACATTGTCAGAAAAAAGACAAAAAAATCTTTTGCTTTGCAGCATATCCCGGAGGGACCCCACAAAATCCTTGCAAGTTCTTGGGTGCTATGGCTCTCGTATTATGGCTCTTTGGAAAGTACAAAAACAAAGAGAAACATCAGAATCAACTCCTGCCCAGCATGACAGGTAAGGAACGACAGTTTGGAATCGGTGTGGATTTCAGGCTTTTTTCTGGCCTACTTGGGAAAAATCTGTTTCTAACATACAGGGCATAATTAGGCTCATTGTATCATCTCTCACTTTTTATATAACACGATGAATACATTATAAACAAACTGTTCCGTGACAGGCACCTTTCAAAACACAACAACAAGATGAAAAAGATAATATTAAGCAGATTTTCTTCCCTAGAAAATTCCTATCACATCCAACAGCTGTTTGTTATTATGTTGTTTGGTAGGTTTCTCCCCCCATATCTAGAGATGAAAGGAAAAAGCTATTATGGATAAACTGTGATAACATTATTAAAGCCCAAAGAACCAGTGGAATGTCTTAATATGAGTGCATTTACTTTTGGAGAAATGGGACCGATTTCAAATTTCAGCAGAAGCTTTTGTGTTCTCTTTCATCAGAATCTTGTCCTTTTCCTTACTGAACACAAGACATCGATTATTAAACAAACATTTATTCACTTTTCACTGAACACCACCAAAAGTAGAGCCAAAGAGTTTGCCTTTTGTTGGTGACATAAAAGCAGGTACTGTTATGCAAAAGGCACATTCAGCTAGCTCAGCCTTTTCTGCTCTACCTTATGGAACATTCCTTTATAAGTGAGTATGCTTTTAATTCCCCTGATTAGAGTGCAACATTACCCAAATTGAAAGGAGGGAGATTAAATAGTAGCATGTCTGAGCCAGATGAATTATCTGCAGATGAGAATAGAATGACAAGTGATTACCATTTTTTTAAATCTTTATTTGCCCAATTATCTTGTTTAATTATCCTGGATAGAAAATGAGGCCAATAAAATTTTCAAGACAGAGACTTGTATCATTTTAGTAGAGCTTATATTGATAAACAGCAGCCAAATAAAATAATGAGGCCACACAATGTCAACACTGAGAAAGTCAGTTTTATTATATTGCTTTGTTAATATTTAGCACACTGTCAGAACCGTCTGAAGGATGGTGAATCTGGGGCAATCGTTAAACAAAAGCCTTGACAGAGTCGGTACTCCATATTTTTGCCTCTCCCCGCTCCTTCTGGCTCTGATAACACTTCAAGGCTATAAATTCCTGAGAAATGAAACACCAGGTTGCCCAAAAGGCAGAGAGAAAAACGACGCTCTGTTCACCTCCACTCGTGAAGTGTCGGAGGCTTGACGTACTTGAGCCCCGCCCAGTGGTCGGTGTGCACTGAACTGGAGCTTCTTGAGGGAAGAGAATGTGCCATTTGTTCTTCATAATCCTAGAGTCTAGAACTGCACCTGTCACGTTATAGGCAAGCGCTTCAGTTTTGGCTAAAGCGATTACATGCAGGAACAAATTCTATTTCTCCTTCCGTATTATAATATGCAACCCTCTCTTTTGACAGCTTTCCTCCATCATGAAAGGCTTACTTGATGTCAACTCTCTAGTATAAAATTGCAGTGCTGGAAATTAGGGCAGTTGAAAGAAAGCACATGGTTTGATTTATTTCTGCGAGAAGCCCTATTCATTTGGGTTAGTATTTCTAAGTAGATCAGATGGTCTAATATGAGCCTTTGCAGGCAGTGGTAATAACTACATGATCTTGGATAAAAAATGAACCTCTTTCACTCTTAAGTTTTTTATTTGCATAGTCCATAGGAGGGCTGGTTTTCAAATAAAATAATGTAAAACCAATCAATTATTGAAGACATTATTGTGCCATTGTAGTACGGATGGTATGGATGTGTTCTACAATATTCTGGGGCAAGGAAAGGTATATTGCTTTATTCGTGTAAATCAAATTAATCCTGGCTCTATGCCTTTGCTTGTCAAGGCTGCTGGAGTCAATTCTGACTCCGTTTTTGGAGGCTCCCCCACCTCTCTAGAGGGAGTCTTTCATATTCATATTCCTGCAAATATAAGTAAATGCAAATGTATGTATATTCTTATTTCTTTGCCCTGACTTTCTTACACAAAAGGGTGTGTACATTATGCATTCTTATCACAGTGCTTTTTAAAAAAATTTAACATATGTCCAGAGACATTTCCACACCAATGTACAGGACATGTCCTTGTTCCTCTCTGGAACTTTCATGGTATTCCATTTAGTGGTAGTATCTGAGTTCACTTAACAAGATTCCTATTGTTTTCATACTGTCACTATTACAAATGACGCTGCAACCAATATACGCCATGTGGAAATACCATTTTGTATGTGCCAACGTATCCACAGAATAAACTCTAAAACATCAGAGTATTATGTCGAAGTATTATTACAAGGAAATTTGTAATATTTGAAAACACTGTCAAATTCCCTTCAGTGTGTACCAAATCGCATTCTTTAGCAGCAGTGCGGAGAGTTTCTGGACAGGAAGATTGTAAACTATTGCATCAGTTGCCTTAACAGTTACATGAAATCTTTTACTTTTCTGTTTTTCTTGAGTTAGTTCTGATCATTTATACTTTTCTATGAATTTATGCATTTTTTCTAAATGTTTACCCACATTTGCCTATGTTTGTTTTTATTATCTTTCTTAATCTGTTTCTATATTTGTGGGCACGACCTCCTTTTCATTCCTAATATTGTTTACTAATGACTTCTCTCTATTCTTAATCCATCCAGCTGGACAGGGCTTCTCAACCTTGACCTTTTGGGTCAGATGACTCTTTGCTTTGGGGGTTGTCCCGTGCACTGTAGGATGGTTGGTAGCGTCTCTGGCCTCGACCCACTACATGCCAGTGGCACTGCCCACCACAGATTGTATTCCCAATTGCAGTATGTCTGCACACTCTGTCAAATATCCCCTGGGAAAGAAAGGTTGAGGAGATGGAAGCAACACTGCTCTTAGTTGCAAACCACTGATCTAGAATTTGAAGAATGAACTTTGGTGTTGTTAATTCTATTTTTCCTTTCGGCTGCTCTGCTTACCTTTGGGTGTTTTCGTTCTGTTTAGACTTTTGATGTTGATTTTGCAACTTTTTATGATTAAGATTTTACCTTTCAGTTTTCACCCGTATTTTCTCCCCTAACATAAGCATTCTAGGCTCTACATTTACCTACAATCCACGAATTGTAGTAGAATTATAGTTTGGTTTTAGATTTTGGTTTTGACTAATGATTTCCTCTTGTACCCATGAGTTATTTAAAAATATACTTTCTAAACGTATGGATATTTAAACTTATTTTTTAACAATTGATTTCTAATTCAGTTTAATTGTCAAGGAATATGTCTGTGTAATTCTGATGCTTTGACGTATATTGAGACTTACTTACGGCTTAGAATGTGCTCAATTTCCATAAATGTTCCATGTGTTCTTGAAAATAACATCCAGTTGCTGAATATAGTTTTCTGTGCAAGTCCTTTATCCCAGTTCTTCTCAAACATTTTCTGATCATGTCTTACCGGGCTAAGTGAATGAGATTGGTTGAGGTCGGATGAGACCGATCTGTAAGGGTGAAGACCACTGCCAGCTATCCTGAGAACAGAGGCAATTCAGGTCTGGTCTGACTTGTAACCCTTTCATACTGTAACAGTTTGCCAGAGCACAACAGCTTATAAGTTGTGCATTAGGTCAATGTCAACTATGTTTTCCAAATCTTCCAAATCCTTACTGATTCTTTTGTCTATTAACCTATTAATTACAGAGAGAGTTGTGTTTAAGTTTATTATCTTTATACTTTAAACTTATAGTTCTATAAATTTTGGCTTTATATATGATATTAGGTACATACAAATTAGAGTTCTTATATATTTCAAGTAAATGTCAACTTCATTAATTGCAGTGACACTTTTAATCTAGTATTGTTTTCTGTTTTCATGTCCATTTGACTAACGTTAATATAACTATGCCAACTTTCATTTATGTTATTTTCTTATTATATTTTTTTCATCTTTTTATTTTCAATTTTTGTATCCTTATCTTTTAGATAACGTTTGTGAAACATTATCACATTTTCACGTTTGTGAAATGTTCCTGATGAGTAGGCTCAATATCTTGTTAAAACAAGAAAAATTGCAGTCATATGCTTTAACTTCTTCCATCATGCCAGTGATTCTTTTCTGAAATGACCTGATCATCTTCCAAGTATTTATGTTGTTTAAAAACACCAAGCTATCAGGTATAATAATATTACCAGGTCAAGCAAGATAATCAATCAGAATTGCAAGTTTCTTTTGGTATTATTACAGGGTCTGGCAACAATCTCTGGAGTCTTCAGAGTGTTACAAGAACCTTTTCTGAAACTTCCAAGGACAAATTCATATTAATAGAAAGAACAGTACAAGTTGGTAACAGTTATGAATATTCACACAAGTCTTCTTATTACAGAGGAAACAAGATTGATATTCTCATGAATGTTCTCAATTTAATACCTTATCAAATCAGACTATTTGAACGTGTTTTATGATGCAGAAAGCGCTCTCTCTCTCTCTCTGTTAACTTCAGGAGAGGGGATATCTCTTTATCTCTTTTAGACTTTTTTTGCTAATTGTGAAGACTTCTCTTTTAAAGGTGAGGCTCTGTTAACTTCATTACTTACTTAGCATAAAAAAGTAAAAACCAGGCCCAAGATCTCATTTTTATTGTCGAAGTGGAATAAAGGATGAATACGATTGTATTTATTAACAGTGAAAGAAGGTGCGTATAGCATTATTCTTCCACATTCTGATTTTGGAAATGAGGAATGAGCTATTCATCACTAAACACAGTGAATGGAAGAATGACAAAGTGGACAGACAAAGGTATTTTCTTCTTAAGGTAATCAAAGGTTTAAAACGTAGAGAGCAGGGGCCACTGCGGCACTTTTGGTGAGAGAAGCAAGGTTCCTTGCTTGCCCAAGTCCCCTGTAACAAGAGGCTGCAGACCTGCCTTCTGGTTAGGATCTGACCCACTTCTCCATTCCTTTCCTCCAACCTGTAACAGAGTTGAACTCGGCGGGCCACTTGATTTATATCTTTGCTGGTACCTTATTTTCTAGGGCCTGCTAGGTTGAATGAATTAGGCCACACTAAAATCAACTGCCTAATTGAAAATATGGTAAGAGCTAGTGTCCTTAACAATTTGATAGTGAGATAGAGAGTGAATGAAGTATAAATAACCAAGGGATTAATTGTTGGTCTCTTAAAAACAGGTTGTTTAATATTTACTTAAGGTATCTCTAAGTCTTGCTGAATATTTTCTTTTAAGTGATTTCCTAAAGGCACAATTTTATTCTTTTGATTGTATTTCCTCTGAATTTGTGAATATAATAATTATAACCATGCAAATTTAGTTTCCAAAGTCATATATAACGTATTCTAAATTTTAATGGAGAGGAATAAGTTTATGCATTCATGAGGAGTTCATTATTCACCTTCCTGAAAACTAGCTTTTACAAAATCTCTAAGAATATTCTGAGTGGTGTGCAGTAGATTCAGTCTGTGAGAAAACACTGCAGATCTCATTCTGTCAACCCCACCTCACCCCAAATGGCACCATTTTGGCATTCCTTATTACCACTTGGAAAAAAGTTAGCTGGAAAAATGAAACCGAGATATTTGTAGGTATATTAGTTAGATTCGGTCCATGTACAAGTAACAGAAAACACACATCACAATGGCTTAAGTCAAACAGAAACTTCTCTCTCACATTGTAGAAGCAGGAGATCCTTGGTCTAAGGTTGGAGTGTTTTTCACATGTGAGGGAGTTAGGTTCTTCTTATCTTGTTTCTCTGTTATCCTTAGCTTATGCCTTTCTTCCTATGATCTAATATGGCTGCCTAAATTCAGCCACCATAGCTTTCTTCCAGCTAGAGGAAATGAGGGCCAAAGAAGTCCACACAGAGCTACATGGGGAACATTGTTCCTTCAGCTATATATTCAGTGTCAATTGCACTGGTCAAAGTTAAACAGGCAAGGAAGCCTTCATTTGAGACTACTACAGTAGAAAAGGGGAACTGAACTCCTTTCCACTGAACTGAAAAGTCAGAGAGATTTTAAAAGCTGAGTGGAGGTAGTCTTCGGCCACCATTGTTTACTAATTGGCTTTATCCAAAGGTAAAAGTAGACCTCCTGTCTTTGTGATAGGAGGCAGTTTTATAAATTGGAGCAAGGTACCCACTGAAATTAGGCTTCTCCCATGGACACTGGGAAATTGTGGCCCTATCTTCCTTTGATGTCCACATTGCAAAGAGATGGTTCCCAGGTCCTCGAGAAAGACATTCTCTGGGTCATCAAGTCCCAAAGAAGCTTTTAAAGAACTTGTACACATTTCAAAGGATGCAGAGGAATAATTTGCAATTCCGAGTGTCTTAAAGGAAATACTCTTGGAAAATGGGGATGAGGGGCTTATAGTCAGGAAGAAATCTGTCTAAAGTTTGTCAGGCCAAGCAGAATGTGGAGGCCCCCTGGTGACCAAGTAAACCCAGGATTCCGTACTAAGGATGAATGGGAGAATGGACATTGAAGGACGACTGGCAATTTGCTCCAGTTTTTTTTCTCTTTCAGTTATTTGGAGAAAGACTACAAAAGCACAATCATGTTTAGTTCAATAATTAATCTTACTGCTAGAATTTCAAGTGCTACTATGACTTACACGGTAAAGATTTTGTGGGTGTGGGCAACACTTCCAGTGTTCTAAAAATTCTTTCTGTAAAGTTGACTTGGATTTGTAGTAGAATGGTTGTTAAGTGACCTCCTCTTACATGAGCCACTCTCTCTTCCTTCTCTCAACAGACCGACTTTTGACCAGAGCATGAAAAACAATCAGACCAGTAGATACTGTCTTATAACCTGCTGAATTTCTTCTAGCCTCAGCATGGTATGCTTTCAAGGAGTCAGTGTTGTCCCTCTCTAAAGTTGATTGTCCTAGCTATGCTTGTTATAATTATGTAAGATCAGTAGTTGTTATATGTCTTAATGAAATATGGGTATGGATAGAGCATTTTCTATAATCAGTTCAGGCTTTGTAAAGAATCAATAAATATGGTTGCTTAAAAATCACAGCCAATTTAGGTGGTAGCAATAGTTGTGAAAGTTTTGGAAGAAAGACAAAAAATCTGGAGAGATTCTGCACTTAGATTTCATCACAAATATTTTAAAGTTTTACTCTGCTTTACAGAAACTAAAACTGGGGCTATAGAGAGTGTTTTACAGTCAGTGAGATTTATACAAAAAAGTCGGTGTGAAACTCCCATCATAGACACACTCAAGCAAAATCTTTGGCCCTATGTCAAAAGGTTAATCAAGAAAAGCGTATTATATTTGAAGTTAAAATGTTTATGGTACATTTCCATTATTCAGTACTTGGATCAGTTTTAAAAATTTACTAATTACTGTTTCAATCAATTGGGATGAAAACAGAACAAAACAAAAGCTCTACTAACTGTCATGATTTATGATGGATACTGACATGTTAAGAGAAGTTGTCCATTGCATCAGAGATGGCCAAAGGACACTACTGATTGAAACACTTCCTCCCACTGAGTGTTATATGTAAGTGATGAATCACTAAATTTTACTCTTGAAATCATTATTATACTATATGTTAACTAACTTGGATTTAAATAAAAATTTAAAAATATATAAAAAATAATAGATTAAATAAATAAATAAGAAACACTCCGTTTGCTTTTCATTCTGGTTTCAACAACAAAGAATTCTCTAATTTTAAATGAGATAACTTTAACCCCCCCACAGATAAAATTAGAAAATTGAGCACAAAGTTAGATTTTAGCCTGAGCACTGATATTTTTTGTAGGTTCTAAGCTTAGTTTTTTATGGGGTATGAGCATCACTTTTGTATCTAGTATCATCAAAGCAATGCTATCTATCTTTAAGGCATTTAAAAGCAAGTGACAGTAATAAAAATACTTGCCTAGTATAGAAACTAGGCAATAGAAACACTTTAATATGAACATTTTGTGGTAGATGACTTAGTGTTTATTTAGAGCAATAGACTGTCATTTAATTTGACTAATATTTGGATTCATCCTGAACTAGGGAGACTCTTTGTGTGTAAAAGCGACCACAAATTGTCATTATTTTTCAACATTTTAAATAAATATATTTTTTAATTTGTCTTAGTAATGGTTTTGATTTTAAGTTATAGAAACCCCATCACAGTGTTTTTATTTTAAATAATAGAAGCCTAGTCTATTTGAAGCAGAGATTATGATGACCAAATAGGTAGGGCATAAGGCCAACCCAAAAATAGGGTTCAAAGTACTTAGAACCAACTGAAGAGATCGCTTTTCTACAGAGCCAGCTCTGGATTTAGACTGTCTGTTCAAATCTTGAACCTACAGTTTATTTGTGTAACACTAGGCAAGTTAATCTTCATCAGTCTTGGTTTTCTCATCTGTAACATTAAGATTTTAATAGCATCAATCTTTTAGGGTTGCATGTGATTGAATTAAGTATGCTTATAAGCAGTTAGCCCAGTATCTTTCACTTAGCAAATTTTAAATAAATATCAGTTGTTGTTATGATGGTTATCTGCTTAGTCTGGTTAGTTATGAAGTTTTGAACTCTACTCTTTGGCAACTATCATCGTGTGCTTACTCTTGGTTTCTGTCCTTTGTAATTATGCCCCGTTTCTACTTTATGGCATCCTTATGGCTCTGCCTTCTGTGATCTCTGTTCAATCTCCTGCCTACAGATTGTTTTAGAAGATGTGTTAGCTGTCTTAATCCAGGTATCTGCCTCTGACCCAGGCAACCATGATTTTGTAGGTAGATCAAAGGTAGAAGGTGTTTTAGAGTGTTTTCCCACAGAACAGGTTAAAGGAATGACAAGCGGCATGAAGAGAATACCTCTTTTAGCTTTATATTCTTTCTTGTTCCCTTCTCTAAATTTTGATTTTTCTTGGTTTTAGTGTCTTAATATAAATTGTTCTGTTAATCAAGTGAAGACAAAACCTCAGAGGAGATTTAGACCATATTTTAAAGCTAATCACCCTACCTTTACTTTGTAAGAAATAAGCCCTTTAATACCAAAGGGAAATGAATCTCTTATTCTTGAGATTTGAATTAAAATTTTTTGAGCTTTAACATTCTTAGTGAAAATCTCAAGAGTTTGGAATTCATCTGTTTTCTAGTCACAAATCTTTTCTTTATTTCTATCTGTACATTTTGTTTTTAGTTGAAATGTGAAAGCTTATAATGAGACTCCTCTGGGACATAAGCCCTGAGAACTGCCACAGGTAAAATATATATATATTCCCTTAATAATTGCATAATGATTGGTAATTCATAACTTACTAATTAACATTTAAAAGACTATAGGTTAGGTTACAGAATACACTAAATTACACTAAAAATACATTGTAGAATTACACTAAAGTGGTATGAGGTACTTGGAGTTTTACTTCTGGTCAAGTTGAAATTACATCTTGGATTTATCCTCTCTCTTGGATATATGTACCCTCACACCTTAAACAACTACAGTCCAGACAAAGTATATAAGATAGTGGCTCTCAAGACATTGGACATCAGGCTATGAAGGACAAAAATCTCTGAAAGATGGGAGATAAGTGAGGTGAGCTCTAATGTTGCCATATCTTATTGTCTAGAGAATGCTTTCAGGCCCCAGAGCAGGTACAGGGGGTGTAGATATCGCCTACACAGATCGCCAGAACTTAGAAGATTAAGCTTCATGTCAAGAGAAGACAAGAAGGGGGAATACTGGAGGTGAGAGAACTGTACATAGGACTCTGAAAATATGCAGAGTCCCCTTTGAGTATTCAGCTGAATACAGATTAGTGCATGCAAGTAAGGAAGCTACCAAAAGACTGGGGAAAAGACCCACCTAAAAAAGATTAGAAAAACCAGTGGCCATGGCTCACACAATACTGGGCAGAGTGCCTGTTTTCAATAGCCAGAGGGGAACACCACATAATTTCTGAGGGCCAGAGCAACTTTTAATCTAATTTAAAGTTAGCTTACCACTGAGGCAAGACCCTCTGGTCCTATCTAACAAAGTTAGTTAGTTAGTTAGTTAGTTAGTTAGTTAGTTAGTTAGTTAGTTAGTTAATTTATTTAAAGTTTGTTTCTTTATTTTGAGAGACAGAGAAAGCAGGGGAAAGGTAGAGAGAGAAGGAGAGAGAATCTCCAGCAGGCTTTCCGCTGTCCACATGGAGCTCAACATGGAACTCTGTCTCATGAACTGTGAGATCATGACCTGAGCTGAAATCAATAGTCAGATGCTTAACCACTGAGCCACCCAGGTGCCCCCTGTCTAACAAAGTTTAAAAGCCAGACTCTAAAGGATCAGATTGTATCCAAGTAACCTGACCACTTTCCAGAACAAAGCTCAAGAGTATTTATAGGATTATAAAATATCCATCTCCACATAGAATAAAATTCACAATATCTTCTGCCCAATAAAAAATTACCAGGAATCTTGAAAAGTAGGAAAATGCAATCCATAATGAGGAAAATCAGTTGAAACTCAAAATGACAGAGATGATAGAATTAGTAGATAAAAACATTAAAACAGTTGTTATAGCTACACATTCAGTACATCCAAGAAGTGAGAAGAAAGGTTAATCGTGTTTGACAGAGATGTGAAAAAGGAGAAAAAACTCAAACTGAATTTACAGAGATAAAAACTAAACTGTCTGAAGTTAAAAAATATCTTAGATTACTGGTAGATACACATGTTAGAAGCAAAGATTAGTGACCTTGAAGACACAGCAAATGAAACTATCCAAAATGAAACGTAGAGAAAAGACTGAAGTAAACATGTCAACGAAATGTGGTGTAATTTGCAAGTGATTGAAGAACTTGAAAATTGGTGGGTGGGGAGACACAGAAAACATATTTTAAAAAATATTAGTCATTTTTGTCCACATTTAATAAAACTATAAATACATAGATTCAAGATGCTCAGCAGTCTCCTGATACAAGACACATAAAAACAAATAACAACTACTCAAAGGCATATTGTTTAAAAGCAGTGATAATGAAAATCTTAAAACAATCAGAGAAAATTAAGAAATAACAGATCAAAGACCAATACGACACTAGATTTTTTTCTTTGGAAACAATGTAACTGAGAAAACAGTAAAGCAGTATCTTTAAATTATTGAGAAAATATATAGTCAACTCAACCTTAAAATTTTTTACCCAGAGAAAATAGCTCTCAAAAATGAAGGCAAGTAGAAACTTTTTCTAATACATACAAACTGGAGGAATTATCACCAGCAGACCTGTTCTAAAAAACAAATGTTTAAGAAAGTCCTTTTAGCTCAAGAATGATGATTTTAGATGGAAGCCTGGATCTACAAAAGGATTGAACTGTTCTGGAAATATGAATTATAGGGATAAACATGAAGACAGTTATCATTACTACTTTGAAATCTCTGAAAATGAGAATTAGCCTTATTAAAGGACATAGCAAGGAGAATTCCTTATTAAAGGAAAAATGAAAACACAATATATCAAATTTATGGAAAATTTATGAAACTAAATACCTATTTTAGACAAGAGAGTCTCATTACTCATTACCTCAGCTTCCACCTTCAGAAGCTAAAAAAGAACAAATGAAACCCAATAAACAGAAGAAATAATATAATACAGATCGGAGGGCAAATCAATGAAACAGAAAATATAAAAACAATGGAAAAATTATGTAAACAGTACTGGTTCTTTGAGGAAATCAATAAAATTGATAAATCTCTAACTGGAGAGATAAAGGGGAAAAAGAAGCAAATTCCTAGTATCAAAGAGAGATTAAATCCCCAGATTCTACAGATATGAAAAGGACAATATGGGAATATTTTGATCAACTTTATGCCTATAAATTTAACAACCTAGATGAGAGGGACACATTCCTCAAAAGACACACATTACCACATTCACTCAACAGGAAATAGATAAACTTGAATACTCTTTTAACTATTAAGGAATTTGAATGTGTAGCTAAAAACCTTCCAGATTATCAGTCATGAAGTATATTTCATGCATAAAACTCAAAATATTTGAGTGGAATTCAAATGATACAAGCCAGAGGCAAAAAATTCAAGTACCGTTAGGAGATGTGGGAAAAACTAACTGCCAAAGTACAATCAAACTTTGTTTTTACTGAACCATGATATGTACAGAAATGTAGCATAAACATATACAAAAGCAAAGACTTTATTTTAATTGAAAATAAATTTAAAGTTAATGTATAATTGGTAATTATTATTTCCTATGTGTTTATGATTCTCTAAAGTCAGAAACATGATTCTTTTTCTTCTATCCTTAGACATTAATATTTTTTGGATTTTTAACGGCATTATGGACAACTTCAAATATTTTATTTTGGCACTGGCATTTAATTTTTTACCAGTTCATAATAGAAAATAGTTATTGACAGAAGCTGGTACTTCCAAATATGGATAGAATTCTTATACAACATGTTCTTCCTTCCTGTCTTTTTACGTGGGTGGCTCCTCATTGTTCAGTTCTCAGAATTAAAATATTCTCTTCAGAGATGCCCTCTCTCTATTATTATTTCTCATTCTTCTATTTTCTTTATAATATTTATTTGTTTTTTACTAGTAGCTATACTTTGTTAAACTGATGCTCATATTTAAGTCCTGTGGAGCAGGGTCTCTCTGTTTCTCTCATTGTACACCAGTGTCTAACTTAGTATCTATGCAATAGTAGGAGCTCGACAGAATTGAAGAAAGAATGAATAAAATCCACGAAGCTCTGGTCAGAAGGCAGGACTGACAGCTCACATGTACACTTTTCTTAGTCAGTGATGGTTTGAAACCCAATTATTAACTCCTATTACAAATGGCAAAAGACAACAAAGTTTTTTTAAAACAACTTTGGCGGGGTGGGGGGGGGTGCTGTACAGGAATTTAACTTGGACACACATTTTGACCAAACTCTTGCCCTTTTAGAAATATGTTCTATGGAGACTCACTATGCACTCGTTTTAGAGCAGCAATTCCTTTCCTAGGCATTTAGCCTTAAGAAGAAGTCAGGTAAGTTCTTAAACACGCGTGGAGATGCATTCTCATTGCAATAATTATATGTAAAAGTGGAAAGCAGAACTTGGACATGAGCTGAAAGTACTTTCAAATTATTTAAATAAATTCTAATGTCATCAATTAGATGCTATGCTGGCATTAAAATTATAATATGTAACTGTATTTAGTCATAGTTAAAAAAAACCAAGAAAAATAAATCCCCAATATATTAAGTGAAAAATGTTTAAATAATATGTATAAAATAGCCACTCCCCTTTTTTGGTATAAAAGAAAGAGCAAACAACAGATATATGTACATGAGCATGCCCCAAAAAATTTCTCGAAGGGGATATAGAAAGTTGCTCACAGTGATTATCTCTGGCTAGTGAAATATCTAAATTCTTTTTTAGATTTGTTTATTATTATAAGAGATATGCATTAACTTTATAATAATTTTTTAAAGTAGTAAAGGTAGTTCCATTGGGGAAAAATACTTCTTAAGAAGATTCTTCTACTTCTGTTAGGAATATATTCAATGTCCCGTGGCTTTCAATCAGAAATTTCTTTCAATTAAGGGGTGTTCCATATTGATGAGGAAGTAAAAATGTTTTTTAAAAAGCGACTTTTGCTTTTCTTTCAACATGTTCTAGAATATATTTATGCTTAAAACATTTTTAAAAATTTTATTTCACTGATAATGAAGTATTGTTGGTGAAATTGTAACTTTGTTATTAGGTGCAGTTGACAAACTTGATTTTATTTTAGGTTTTACTACTTAGGCATTTACTAATTTTCATGGCACTACATTTGGTGTGCATGAACATAAGATGTGGAGAAGAAGTAAGCCACCATCCCACTAGCAAATGATTTAGACTGTCACCCTCCCAAATTATGTTTTTTTTCTTTAACGTTTCGAGTAAGAGCCAGATTATTGAGCTAGATCATAGTTGAGCGAGTTTATAGGTTCTCTCTTTGCACGAATCAATCCAAACAGTCTGATGGGATCATCATGAACATTTTCCTCTACTTCCTGGCTCTCAAGTGGGAAGCTGTCTACTGGAGTGGTCTTAGGAAAAATGGCATCCGCTGCACATAATGGCTTTTCTTCATCCTTGTCTGACAGATCAGTATTCTGTTTCCTGGGCTTTCTGCGCTTCCCCTCACAGCTGTGATCCACGAGAGCATAGAACATCTGTGCTTCCTCGGTCACCTAAAAAACAGGCATGTTAATTTTTCATTGTTAGCTTATTCTTTACCTTTGGTGACTTTGGGGGATTTCTAAGGTCTATGAAAAACAAGCAGCGTGTATTCTGGGCTCTGGCTACCTTGTTTTGCCGAATTTGGCAGATAGGATGCAAACAAAAAGCAATAGTCAACTCAAGACTTCTGAGTAGAAAAAATGCTGAGATGTGAGTTTTGCATATATTTTTTAAATTTCTTTCTTATACACAAAATAGACATGAACATTTTAGATGGGCTCTATGTGCATCTACCCCTGCCTTTACCATACATAGCTCTTGCCCTGTGTTGCTTTTACCAATACTCTAATTTGTTAAAATGGGAACAAGCATGATAGGAAGGAATTTAATGAATCTTAAAATGTACTGGTCATTTGGTGGTACCCACAAAAATCCCTGATTTTTCTACATCTATGAGATTCAGGAGTATAAAGTTTCAGAAGTATAAAGATAAGAGTATCCAGGGGCGCCTGGGTGGCTTAGTCGGTTAAGCGTCCGACTTTCACTTAGGTCACGATCTCGCGGTTCGTGGGTTCGAGCCCCGCGTCGGGCTCTGTGCTGACTGCCAGCTCAGAGCCTGGAGCCTGCTTCAGATTCTGCGTCTCCCTCTCTCTCTGACCCTCCCCTGCTCACGCTGTCTCTCTCTCTCTCTCTCCTAGAAATAAATAAAACATTAAAAAATTTAAAAAAAAAAAAGATAAGAGTATCCATTTATGTGACTGGCATCTGGTAGGAATTACATTTTCCATCTTTCCCCTTTGTTTCCTCCTTGCCTGCCTGTCCCAGGTTCCCTTTGAGCTCATTTTAAGTTGTCCTTGAGGTTGTTCATTTGCATCCAAGAGGGTCTGGTGATCCTCTCTGGCCTCAACTTGGGTCAATACTAGAATAAGAAGGACAGAAGACTATGGAACGTTGGGGAACCAACAGGTTGAAGGCAAAACCTTGAATTTGGTGTTGGAAAGCTTAGGCTTGAAGCCCTGCTCTATAACATACTGATCATGAGACTTTGGGCAGTTTTTAAAAACCATTTGGGCCTCAATTTTCTTGCTTATAAATTGAGAGTACCTATCTCAGAGTGTTAGGAATAAGTAGAGATAACATATATGGAAGCTATAATCACTGTCCAAAGATAAGTTGGGGGATTATAGCTCTTAGAAGTTGTAGGCGTAAACTTTAGGACATCCATCGAACAAGCCACAAGTTTCCGTACTAAGGATTCACCTTTAAGAGGAGGCCAAAATTATATCAATCCGTGGGGCATGCAGTAAGGAAGTGACACTCAGAGTAACAGAACTTCAAATGCATTGGTAAGCACGTCCCTGTTGCACCCATTTTCATGCTAAGAGTTAAATGTTTTATATTTGCTACCAGGCAAAAGAAATGGTTCTGTTCACAACCTCTCTGGTATCTTTGACTTTTTGTTCCTAAAACAATCATTCCCAGGAAACTGCAACAGCTGCCTCACTGGCATCCTTGTTCTAGTCTCTCCCCTTTGCCAGTTAGCCTGTGTGCGCTCTTCAGATTGTCTTCTCCAGGTGCAACTTTCATATTTTTACCATTAGGTCTCCAGAATTTTAGTCTATAAAAATATGAATTTCATATTCTAACATTCAAGGTCTTCCATGCATGTACTTTACCTTTTCATTTTGATTCCCACTACCTGCCCCCCCCTCCCCCCAACTCCCATCCCCAAAGTGTATTCCGGGGAAACATGACAATTCACTGCTTTCTGCACACACCTTGCACTTCTACTTCCTTTGCCTTTGCCCGGACAGAAGAGGAGCTGTCAGTGATGTTCAAAAATAACTAGAAGGCACTCAGTGCTACAAAGGGATGAATTTCTTTTTTGTCTGTCCAGCACTTTGTTCTATGGTTTCTCTTTGATAAATTCCCCCATTTTCCTTTGGGAAACTCTTCTCCTCTGTCTGGCCTTGGAGAGGCTGTCAATTACATTGCTGTACCCCGCGCCTAGTGCAAGGCTAAGCATGTGACCCAGGCTGGAGCCAGTCGGACCGCAGAATAAAAATTGGCAACAGAAGTTGGTCCAAGAATAGACATGTGATTTAAGCAGAGCCAATTATATGGCATCTTTGGGATTGATGTACAGATGTCAGAACAGAAAATGTGTTTTTTTTCCTTGGGACTGGGAGGAAGAAAATCTGGATCTCCCCATGGCTTGCCCAGTCTCCATGGAAGAGTCTGTTGGTAATAGAAGACAAGGAAGTCATTAACTGAGAGAAGCAGGGAAGAGAAATGGAGAGATCCCTCATATTCAGTCATCTCAAAAACAAAATATACCCTTACATCTCCCAGTTATATGAGGCAGTAATTTCCTTTTTATGCTAAAGTCATTTGAATTTGGTTTCTGTACTTATAACTGAAAGCATTCCAAATAATGTATTTCTGGTCAACAGTTGGTTAACTTTATCAAGTGCTGCAGAATTCAGAGAATGTGAGTCCCAAGAAAAGATCTCAGATTGTACACGAAGAGTCACTTCTGGGAGTTCCTGGGTGGCTCAGTCGGTTAAGTATCTGACTCTTGATTTCGGTTCGGGTCATGATCTCATGGTTTGTGAGTTTGAGCTGGCGGTGTGAAACCTACTTGTGATTTTCTCTCTCAACTTCTCTCCTCCACTTGTGCGCGCACGCTCTCTCTCTAAGTAAGTAAATAAACTTTAAAAATTTTTAAAAATGAGTCAACTGTGACTTCCAATGTGTGGTTTCAGGTGAGTGGATGGGTGGGAATAATTTAGTCAGGAGTAAAAGAATGTGTATCTATGGACACAATAAAGGAAAGCAAGAATCAGTGTAGGGATTAGAGAGAAACACAGGTTGAAGGCAAATTTTATTGTTTTGTTTGTTTATTTTTCTAAATATTGGGGTGATTTATGCATATTGGTAGGCAAATAGTAATGATTCTTTAAAGAAAAAATGGAAAATGGAGACGAATTAAATAATTGAAGGTGCAAGATCTTGAAAGGAGAAATGTTCATGAGCATAAATAGGGTATTAGCTTTGGAAATGAAAGTGGATACTTCAGATGTAGGAGGGAAAGGCAACATTGGTTGGAAACTGACATGAAGAGAAGAGGAGGAAGCTCACACTGTGGTCCTCAGTGTGTTTTATGACATGAGAACTCTGTGGACTCCTTTTTATTATTAGGTTTCCTGATGAACTCTTCCTAGTTAATGGTAGACTTGGATATTGAAGTTACAACTTCTGAACTGTATACATCATTTTAAAGGGCAAGGACCTTCTTTAGACAATAGACACTTTATCCACAAAGCTTTCTGCATAACACTGTAGACTCCTTATGCTTTTGTAATTGACCAAAGTAACTAAGTATTATAGTAGCAAACTGGGTAATGGTTCGGATGATAATGATCATTCTAATAAAACAGAATTGAGCAAATATAAAGGAATTACATTTAATTTGTGAAACCAAATTTGTAAGAAGGGCATAATGGAATAAAGGTTAATCTCTTTGGAATTGTCCTTAAATATATAATTTATAAAATAGCAGACTTGTAAAGACATTTTAAACTTTGCACAATTTCCACTTGAGCAGAAACAAGAAGTGGCACAATTCATATGTACTAAATAGCAACTTCTGTTAAGAATTTTCAGTTCTTTGGGCACCTGGATGGCTCTGTCAGTTGACTCTCAATTTCAGCTCAGGTCATGATCTCCTGGTTTGTGGGATCAGGCTGCGTCAAGCTCTGCACTGACAGTGCGTAGCCTGTTTGGGATTCTCTCTCTCCCTCTCTCTGCCTCTCCCCTGCTCATGTGCACACACACACTCTCTCTCTCTCCCAAAATAAAAAAAAGAACTTTCAGTTCTTTTATAGTTAAGGCGCTGTGTATCTCTACATTTCAGATGGTGTGGTTATATTTTAACCTTCTTTGAGAGATTTTCTTTTTATTATCATGGATTTAGCAGATCATATTATAACATGCAGTTTTTCTTTTTTTTAAGTTTATTTATTTTGAGAGAGACAAAGCACGAGTGGGGGAGGGGCAGAGAGAAGGAGAGAGTGAGAATGTCAAGCAGGCTCCATACGATCAGCATAGAGCCTGACTCATGACTCAAACTCACAAAGAGATCATGATCTGAGCCAAAATCAGGAGTCAGGGTCTTAACCAACTGAGCCACCCCCCAGGTGGGCCAACATGCAGTTTTTCATACCTTTTATCTAAAAACAATTTTACCATTAATTAGACATCAGATGACACATTTTGCATCAGGAGGTGTCTTCACTTGTGCCTAAACCTTACCACATCTTGGTTTCTTAAAAATTCCAAAAATTCTGATTTCCTAACTGATTTATAAAATGAAAAAGAGACGAGGTCTATCTTAATGGGAAGTTTACAGGATACGACCCATCTTAGGGAGGAGAATATGTGCTTTCAGACAGGACTAAATTTAGATCCTCTTTGTACGTAGTGCCTGAGTGCTTTAGAACATGTTTTTTTTTTATCCTTCTCAAGCCCCTGTCAATGGGAGAAATAATGCCACCTCCCTCATAAGACTCCAAGAAGATAATGCATGTAAAGAATATATGACAAAGTCTGACACATAACAACTGCATAGGAAATACTGGGCCCATGACTATTTCTAGGGAGTAGCAAGAGAGCACATAATTGAAGGGCAAGATCTTGGAGGAAAAAGAAGAACTTCTTAACTGAAATTTATAACACATCAACAGCATTAGACTAAGAATTTGTGATGCCTGAGGAGGTTGAATTGATCGTGGTACAAAAAAGAAAACTATCCATTTCTTCTTGGGTTTTCATATGTTTCTGCTTACACTTATGTCCTGCCTAACCCTACACAAGCTGTGTGAAAATCTCTTGCCATTAGCCCATGGCCATAGGACTTGTATTATAGGACTCATTTGCCTTATAAAATAGAAGTATGATCTTTTATATCCAGCTAATTTATCTTTTAACTAAAGTGCGTGTGCTCTCTCCCTCCTCTTACCTCTCTTTCTCCCTACCCTCCTCTTCTCCTCCCACATCCCCATAAATTCCTGACATCCAGGTCTTGTGAGAATTAGATATACGCCAACTTTTATATTTATCTTTGTGATGCACATAAGCTTCTCAATCTGAAAGAAAAGCTTGATTGATTAAGAAGACTCACTTTTCCTTCAATCTGTTGCCTTTGTAATGGTACACAATTCTGACTTTTTGGGTATGGTTCTGAGTACCACTTGCTTGCCTTTGAGGTTCCCTTTAGAGCTCAGGTCCCAGAACTTAACACGGATTTAGCCTTTAAAATCTCAGTCTACTTCAGGTGTGAATCAGAATGCACTGCTTTTATGTTCTTGAAACATGCAGCCGTGCTATGATCTAGGCTGAGCCTGACCCATAATCCAGAAAACAAAGCTCACCTGTGTAGGTGGGGTAGCTTCTTGCAGTTCATTTGCAGATCTCTCTGGTCGGGCTTTCATTTGTTCATAACAGTTTTCATCCACTGGTTCTGATGAGTTAGAAAGATCATGATTTACAATGGAAAAGTGAAAAATGCTGGCACCAATAAAAATGCATGACCCAAACAACACAGAGCTGTAATGTGAAACCCCCAAGAGTCATTTGGTTTGTCGTTTTTGTGAAGATGCAAAAAAGTAAGGAAGCACAAGCCATTTTATGCTTCAGAATGTGGAGAAGTCTTTTGCCCCATAGCATCAACAAGAAGACAAAAGAAGGTCACTTGGGATAAAGACCAGATCATATTAATTTATGCCATTGCAGGATGTGACAGGCTTGACTTAAACTACCATTTAGATGTTAGAGAGATCCCATGTATTCCATTTAGGCATGATTCCAAATGGCACATGGCAGTGGCATGGCATAGTGCACATGCACTGATGATTCAAATTTGGCAATTCTCTCCATAAGTGAGGGAACTTTTACTTAAAGCCATTTTATTAAGTTTATTTTGATGGGGGGGGGGAGGGACCATGAGGGAGGGAGAGAGAGAATCCCAAGCAGGCACTGCACTGTCAATGCAGAGCATGATGTGAGGCTCAAACTCAGGAGCTGTGAAATCATGACCTGAGCCAAAGTTGGATGCTTAATAGACTGAGCCACCTAGATACCCCATACCTAAAATCGTTTCCTGTTTTTGAGAAAGAATGTTTAGTTTATGGCTTTTGTCTCATAAGTCAGTGACAGTTCAGCCAGGCTGTTTTGAGGGTATGGAGCTGTGAAACGCTGGTCCTAAGTACTTAGAGTTCTTGTGCAGTGGCCAACAGCCAGCAGAGCTGTGCTCATTTCATCCTATAAGGACATGCATAAGAAATTACCCATCCCTTACTTGCCCCCCAGATATGCCTGTTTCAAGGGGAAAAGAGAGAGAGAGTGTGTGTGTGACTTGTAGGATGGCCTGTCACCTGGCAGAAATGTGGATTGCACCAATTTGATCCCATAGAAAGAAAGATATATTTACTAATGTAATGCAACTTAAAACCAATCATTCACACATTTCTGAAAAGCAACACGGAGAAGGGATATTTCTCAACGAATGGTCCATGGAAAACATGCATTAGAATCACCTGGAGATTTGTCAGTTAGCAAATTACTAAACCATACTCTGGACCTAATAAATCAGAACCTGTGGGGTGGCACCTGTGCTCCCATAGATATAGAAATTGCAGCTATGGTGGGCTTTGCACCACCAGAGTACGTA
The DNA here is from genome assembly GCF_008692635.1 of Crocuta crocuta. Classification (NCBI taxonomy): domain Eukaryota; kingdom Metazoa; phylum Chordata; class Mammalia; order Carnivora; family Hyaenidae; genus Crocuta; species Crocuta crocuta. The sequence continues at coordinate 6,485,691 of NW_027531334.1, forward strand.
AGAATTGAAACCTCAGATATTACAGATGGGCACCACGATTCTGCAAGGTGAAATAGGAGGGCAAATTATTTTTAATAGGATAGTCCTAAAAAAGAGTTTTGATTTCTCAGAGTATAGGGATTAGAAGACACTACAAAGAAGGGAAAGACAAAGATTAAATAGTATTTTGAATCCTTTAATATTCTCACATTCCTAACTTTAGGAGAATTGCATGGTGTTTTGATATACAGAGATTCAGATAGTTTAGTCCATTCCTGGAAATCTCCGTTAACCCCCAACTTTCCTATCGTGAATTAAGTGAAGGACTTGCAGGGCCAGGATGGCATTAAATACTAGCATTTGCCCTTAAGCCTTCTCTAATTGGAGCTCTGGGATCAGATCATTGTTAATCTGTTTTAAGGAATTTAGTGGCCTTTTGTTTTGGAGTGGTTGGGATGTTTCGAGGAATGAGGGAAGCTGGGAATTGAAAAGTACTTGTTACCTAAGAACAAAAAATTTAACCCACTCAGTGGTAATGTAGCTCTTTTCTTTCCCCATTTGCCCTCCATGTATCCCTAGATTCTCTACTTAACACTAGCAGTTAAAATAAGGGAATCCAGAGAGTATGTTCATTGTTCCAGAAAATTCAATGTAGATTTGCTTTTGTAGACAGAGAGCAAAGCACTGTTTCCCCAAGCTGTTTTCTGTTCTAGAAATAGCTTTATTTCATAGAACTATGTGTGTCAGAATTCGTAGTAATAGAGCCTTCCTGTATTCACATTTCTTCTAGAGTAATATGAAGAAAATCTAGAAAAACAGGATGTTGATTTACACTGAATGTTACAATACAATTTATAATATGCAACTTTGGAAATATATACTAAATAAAATGCTAAATATAATTGAATTTATGGTTGCCATTGGGATATTTAAATGTGATTGCAACCAAAACTAAGCTACCTCATGCTGTGGAATTAAGGGGAGGGATATTAATTTATAGATAAATATAATTTCTGAAAAAATAAAACTTACCTGGGACCACAGCATCTAAGTTACCATAAATTGGTGTGTCTTCAATATAATACTCATCCTCCCTATAATAATGAAAAAGAATTTATCTTATTAGAATCCACTTTATACACAGTTCTTAACTAGTTTTTCAGTTAAATTCAACATATGATTACATCTTCTTGTTTAACCTCAGCCAACCAAGGTAGATATATTTACATGCAAGTGAATGGACGCAAGTGTGCATGTATGTGTGTTCATTTCAACAGGGTGTTTTTTTTTTTTTTTGGACTGCTCAGGAAATAATAACAGCGAATACGTATTTAGCACTTAAGTTTGTCAAATGCTACTTGAACTGCAAGTTCATTCGTTCATTTATTCCATTCTCAAAACAATCTGACCAGATAGGCCCTATAGCATTCCCATTTTATAGATAAGGAACTTGAGGCACAAAGAAGTCCTATAATTTAAAAGTGAGAAGACTAGTCAGTGGCAGAGCTGTGACTAGAACCTGGGTTATCTATGGTCTTAACTGCACATTGTACTGCCTGTTTACTTCCCCAGAATATTACTCTGAATCATCCCCTAAAACTATGTTTACTAAGTAAATACTAATTGACAGTGATGCTTAAGAAATAAAAGGCCAAAGGAATATTGTAGGGTTAGGTTGGCAGATGTAGTCACATGATTGATCACCTATGACATCCAGATGCTGTGCCAAATGTTTTATATACATTATACGAAAGTCCTCAGGAAATTCTGCAAAAATATTATTTCCCACTTTGCAGATGTGAAGTCCGAGAGTGAGCGAGATTAACATTATTTTCCTTAGCCTTATGTGTAATGCCAGCAATAAGTACCAATTCTGAAAGCTTTTCTTTATGCCAGTGATCATTGAGTCCTCAGAACAATTCTGAGATTTTTTTTTTTTTAAATCCCCACTGTGCATACAAGGAATTTGCAACTCCTAGAGTTAAAGTACACAAAGACAAGGATACTAACTCATGGTGCTAGGATTATAATGCAAGGCTGGTCCAAAAGCCCTGACTACTATTTTCTCTTGATGTTTGATTAAATTTCCTTACAGCTTCATTTCAGTAATCCTTTTAGGATTAGAGTAGACATCCTACTATTGTCACCAGTGACAATGGCCTTGGTGACCAGCTTTCACAATGGCAGGCTGGGAACAGAGGAGCACATCAGGCAGTGAGAGTGGCAGTTCATAAAATAGTAGCAACTGCTTTAACTATGAGATTATATATCATCGGGAACCGCATGAAAAGGAGAAAGGACACTTACTTATCTCAAAGCATAACACCTATATCACTCCCTACGCTTCTGAAAGAAGACACAGTATATGTAAACAGTAAGTAGGTGTCCTTAAAAAAAAACTAGATCAAATGATGCCTGGATGAAATGGTTTGAAAAGTCCAGATGCTGGCGTGTTTTTCTTTTATCTGATAACAAAGGAACTCATCTGTAACCTTTCCTTCCATCAGTAATTCAGTACAGCTTAATATTGGGATATGGAGTAAGCCCTGTTCATGGTTTTTCTCTGGCTATGCAGAGAATATAATAGCAAAAGGTGAAGAATTTTTTAATAAGACAATCCATCCATTTTCCTAGCTTACACAGATAGCAGATACAACCTGCACATGATAAATCATGTCCAAAAAATGAATATCATTTCATTCCCTATGAATGAAAATAAGATGTGATTTATAATGCAGTGCCCTATGTCTATAGGCAGGTCTCAAATGATTAATCATCTCAAATAAGCTATTACAAAGGAACAGTTGCCTAACCAACAAATTAAAAAATATATTTTTACTTAGCAATGCCAAATAGCTCCAGCCTATTGCAAATATCTAATAAACTCTAAGCACAAATACTTGGCAGTGTTTTATGTAGAAGATCAATTGCTATTAAAAATAGATTAATAAAGCCATATCCTAGAGGCTAGTGCACTGCTCTGAATATGTCCAAAATGGTCCTCTGACCAATAAGCACATTTACTGGCACTACAAAATCTAAAACAATGTTAGTTATATCTTTTACTAGGGGCCAAATTTTCTACTTTAGCATGTATTTCCTGTATTCCTTATTTTTAAAGTTTTAATTTCACCATTATTTTATTGTGAAGAAGTCCTTTTAGAAAAATTGTTGAATGCTTTATTATCTAAGTAGATTAAATATGTAAATTCCATCTTTAAAAAATCATTACTTCATATGAATGACTTTGGATATAAATTCTCTGAATTTCAATTTCCTTATTTATAAAACAAGTTTATTAAACTATTCAATCACTATTGTTCTTTTCAGCTCTGAAATTCTATGATATAAATGTGGGGTTCCAACATCCAAACAAAAATGAAAGCTATTTCTATAAAACAAAATATAGCTATTTTAAGGGGTCAGAAATTTATGAGGCTGTGAAAAGAGCAAGCTTAGGGGTCTATCAGGGGTTTTGGTAAGTGTTACCTTGATTTGCTTAGTAGGTATTTCTTCAAATTGTCAGGTATATCTGTTTAGGCACCATTAGTGTATAATGTTTTTTAAAGCCATAAGAGGAGATAAAAACGACTTTATGGAATGAGTATAGATAGAGAAGAGTTTCATGAGATTAGCCCTGAACACTCTGATGTCAAAGGTTCAGTAATCAGCCAAGGAGAAGGAGCCATGTAAGGAGGAAAATCAAAGATGGGTTGGGGGGGCGGGACCCAGAGCCTAGAGAAGTGTCTCAAACCTAGAGAAGTAGGGAGCATCGATGTATCAAATGCTACAGATGGACTGCATACAATGACACTAAGATTTGGCCATGTGGATTTCACTGGTGACCTTGACAAGAGCTAAATTGGTGGATTACTGACTGCAGAATATTGAATAGAGTAGGTTCAAGAAAGAAGAGAAGAGGAGAAGCCAGCAAATACAGACAGAACATAGATGGAACTTCCATGTTTTGCTGTAAAGGGTACAGAGCAACAGAGATGGAGCTGTGGGAAATGCATCAAGAAAGCTTTTCTTTTTTTCTTTCCTTTTTTTAAATGAATGAAACAATATTCTTTACATATTTAGGGGAATAATACAAAAAGAAGAAGCAATGATACCGGGGGAAAAAAAAAAAAAAAAAGGAAAGTTGCCGAAGGTATGGTTCCTGAGTATATGCTTCCTGAATTTTTGCTTTCTTTGCCAGGGACTGTGCCATGGGTGTAGCTGTCTTGAACTTAGGGTGAGGACCAAGTATAGACCCCTGGTCCTGGGGAAGAATATAAATTTCAGCATTGGCCTTGTACAGTTAGACACTAAGAAGTGAATCCAGTGGTATTCCCTTTGGGGGGTATGGTCAGTAGATTCTCAGAGCAATGATATCTAATACTAAATTTCTATTCCCTTGCTCAGTATTCCAATTTTCTTCTAATATATCTTTTTTTTGTAGCCTATTGAACAGAAGGTGCTTGAGGCACCTGGGTGGCTCAGTCGGTTGAACATCCAACTTCAGCTCAGGTCATGATCTCACAGTTCGTAGGTTCGAGCCCTGCATTGGGCTCTGTGCTGACAGCTTGTTCAGACCCTGGAGCCTGCTTCGGATTCTGTGTCTCCTTCTTTTTCTGCCCCTCCCCTGCTTGCCCTCTGTCTCTCTCAAAAAATAAAAAATAAATAAACACAAGGCGCTTATATTGCCAGTGCTTTGGAACACTTGAAAAGAAGGATCTTTCACCAAGGTTCTGGGGAAAGGACAATGGAAAGATCTGCCAGCATGAAGAATTCTGAAAATATGTGGAAATACACCTAGAGCAGTGACATAGAGCTGAGTGTGATAAAAGGACAATCAAGAATACGATTTTTGGTGGGGCGCCTGGGCGACTCAGTCAGTTGAGTGTCTGACATCGGCTCAGGTCATGATCTCATGACTTGTGAGTTTGAGCCCCATGTCAGGCTCTGTGCTGACAGTCAAGAGCCTGCATCCTGCTTCAGATTCTGTGTCTCCCTCTCTTTCTCTGCCCCTCCCCGTTCATGATCTGTCTCTCTGTCTCTCTCAAAAATAAATAAAAACATTTTAAAAATTAATAAAAAAAGAATAAGATTTTTGAAACCTATCTATACTTCTCAAGGATTCTTTTTCTAAGTTTATTTATTTGGAGAGAGAGACAGCGTAAGTAGAGGAGGGGCAGAGAGAGGAAGAGAGAGAATCCCAAGCAGGCTTCCTGCTGCCAGCTCAGAGCCCAACACAGGGCTCGAACTCATGAAACTGTGAGATCAGGACCTGAGCTGAAACCAAGAGTTGGATGCTTAACTGACTGAGCTACCCAAGTGCCCCTCAAGGATTCTTAAGAAGAAATTCTTAAGAAGTGACTGGACTTCCTGCAGTCATACAGGGTTAGAGCGTGGCTTACAGTTATTTGTACATTAAAACTAATAAACAGAAGGCTGGAAAACGTGGAGCCATTTTGGCTACAAGCACAGCAGTGATCATGGTGAGGGCCTCATCTGCCCGTCTACTTGGAAGTCTCAGATGTCTGGGAAGGCTACTCAGAATTTCTCTTGTCACAAGGAGCCTCCCTCTTGAGAACGGATGAGGACAGCTAAGACCAGAAGACTGGTCCAGGGTAGTAGGTTAGTGTATTTAGTAAAGAGGGGAAGTAAATAGAGCCTGCACAGCCCCAGAAATCCAAGAAATCATTTTAAGGTAGAAGAATGGCTGAGATGAGACCTGTTTTGCCATAAAGTCATGTCTCAATGCCACCCAGGAGCAGACCATGCACAAAGCTGCTGAGAATCTGTCCTAAGTTTTTCACAACAGACTCTGAAACTAAGGAGTCATGATGAATTTAAAGTAGTCACAAACTTGAACTGATTTCCAAAATTAGAGGGTAAATATACTGTAAATGAGCAGAAATTTTCTTAACCTTAATTTTCATCTGATAAAACAGTATCTTTTTCTTTTAAATCAACTCTGCTTTGTATGGAAACTATTACATTATAATCTGTATGTTTCAGATGATACAGCTGAAGTTCACCAATGCTCATTTTCCTAAGACTACAAGACTAGTAATTACAAGAGTTTGATTAAAATCCAGCATTGTCTAGATCTCAAATCCATAATATCCCCCACTGTATTATACTTCTAATGCAGATCAAAGGACCAAAATTGTGTAGAATTATGTTTTAAAGGAAAAATAAAGTGGCCCAGGGGTAAACGCCAGGATGTGTATATATGACTTTCTGTTCAATATAGATGCTACCTTGTTCTTGAAGTGATCACATTTTTGACCTACTAGTGCAGGAAGGGCAGGGATTTGGGGAAGTAGGAAGACAAGATCAGAGAAGCATATTTCTTTCCCCTCTAGCATGGCTTCCCACCTTAAACCACTGTTAAGGAGACGTGGAGAGAGGGTGCATTGTGGGGAGCCCTAGCCTCAAGTCATCTAAGAACTGAGGAGGCATTGCTAATCTTATTTCTACCTAAGAAAGATAGCCTTTATTTCCACTTGCTGTTTTAATGCTGAAGTTTTGATGGCTGGAGATAATTTCACATTCATTTTTTTTTTTTTTTTTCTGGATCCTCTGTACCCTTCCTGCAGAGGTGATTTTGGCCCCCAGACTACATAATCAGAAATAGACAAGCTGTGAAGTACTCTACGTAAACTTGTGAATTAACATGCCAGCCACTTTTCATAGATAAAATCTGCATCACATATTCAAATTATGTCTAAATTGAGACTTGTTACAATAGATAACAGGTTATTAAATCCATGAGGGAAAGATCTACATCTTTGCATCTCTTGTCTACCACAATTCCTATTTGTTGAATTAATATCCATTGAATGTACAAATGAGCAAATGTTATAAAAGAACCAGCCTCTTTTTCACATTTACCCTATTGCCTGCTTACTTTGAGATGGGTATTTCACCAATTTTCCTTCAGACTCTCAGCATCCTAATCCAGTCTTTCGCAGAATGATCAAATCACTAGATATTCTATCACATTGCATCTTAATTGCCTCTCAAATGACAATTATCATATAAATCATCCAAGGGAGTACATGGTTATATAGGATTTTCTTTGTCATGTTGTTTATTGTAACCAAATCAGCAAGTCACTCTTGATATGAGATAACTAATTGAAAATTATCACATGTTATAGAATATAATATTAAACTGTAAAAATAAAATTTTCTTCTTTGTGTGAATCTGCCTGCAGCCTAGATCCTGGATCTGCCAGAGATATTTCCACATGGACAAAAATTTTTAAAAGGTCTTTTAGAGGCTAACAAAAAGCTTATAATCTTATCCTACCCAGTGAGAAAGCTCTGTGTTTGTGAAAGACCTTTTTGCCTTTCAGTCTACCATTTCAGAAAGGTCTTGAAGAGTCCTCTAGGAAATTCTCTATATTTAGATGTTTTTTTTTATCCTAGAGGAGAAGTTTCCAGTCCAATAACATATTTGGGCCAGAATATACTGTGCAAGAAAATGAAAATTCTTTACTATGATTTATACCGTAACCCTTTTTTTATAAAGAAAAATCATACAAATTCCCTGCAAATAATTCAACAGATATTAAAGAGAATAAGTTATATCTATAACCATATGTTATCTTAGGGTTGATTTATCACAGTTCCCTATTGATTGTATTGACCGACATCACAGCTCCCTATTAATTGACATTACTTTTAAAAAGAGAACACCATAAAGCATCCTTATGCGTGTATGTGCATATGTATATCTTTTAAAAAAAATTTTTAACGTATATTCATTTTTGAAAGACAGAGCATGAGAGGGGGAGGGGCAGACAGAGGAGGAGACACAGACTCCAAAGCAGGCTCCAGGCTCTGAGCTGTCAGCACAGAGCCCGATGTAGGGCTCAAACTCATGGACCGTGAGATCATGACCAGAGACAAAGTCGGACACTTAACCGACTGAGCCACCCAGGTGCCCCTGTAAACCTTAAATTTTATTAGGTATTGCTAGATTTCTTTTCCACCCTGGTTTCTTAAGGGCCACTCAATTTTATATGTAATCAGACTGAATTCTTACAATCTGATTTGAATCAATCCTTTTGAAATTGACAAGAATTCCGTAGATACCAGGTTAGAGTCTCATTTCATCCCTTAACCAGCACCCTTATTGACTCAGGATAAGTAACTAGGGAAAATAATAACAGTATACCTCTTGATCTTCAGATAGGAGCAAAACTAATTAAAACTCACTTTTCCATTTTATTTTTACCCAAATGTGACAACCCCAGGCCCAAACTATAAGCAATATAGCATTTATTACTTCTTATTAGTTAGGAGTCATACTACATAACTTATTTTCTACATACCTGGGAATGTAGTCTTCAGTGTGTCTGTACATTTTACCTGAAAGATATTAAAAATAGACAAGTTAAAGGAATTTTGACATACATTAGTTAAATCTTCTAGAGACTATTGTGAGAGGAGCTTAGCCTCATTGTCCTGAGTCTCAGCTAATATCTTAAATCAAGACACTTGGCCACCACCACCAGACATAATGATCTTCTCTGATTTGGGCCAATCTTCTCTCTTGGAAATTTGAGATGGAAACACAACACAGGTTGGAAGTGATATAGAGCCTGCACGTGTGGCCATTTTATGCAGGGGAAACACCAAGTGATGAACATGGAGATCTCTACCCCTGCCTTTATGGTGGGCCAGTCCATGGTAGGTGGGGCGCACTGTCTCTTCTGCCTTCACATTCCATGAAACAGCTCTCCCTCCTGACAGATTCCCTCTCTGACCTTGGTGATCTGAATAAGATTTTCTTCCCTACGAAAAGCAAGCAAACAAACCAACAAAACACAAAACAAATCCTAGGAAGCTTCTTTATTTATCTATTTTTGAAGTGTCTGCTAACGGTTCTTGTCATGTGAACAGGAACATAAAAATCATGTTCAGGAAGTTGCTCTGGTTGTGATTCTATCTCATCCACGTGGGGCAAACGCAAGTAAGGATAGATGAGGATTCTAAGCAGAAGAGAACTGTAAAAAGTTGGGCTCACAGTCTAAAAGTAATCAAAACTGTAAAGTGGTTTTTAAAAGAAACAGTATACTGGTCTGCAGTGATAACACTGACCAGAGATCTGAGGTAGGCTCACAAAAACCAGGAAAAAGTTACGTGCCTAGTTTCCAAAAGGAACCCATTGTTGGATCTTGAAGATGGTGGCTCAAAGGCAAATAAAAGGCAGTATTCTCACTTCCAGTTAAATATATATGTTCAAACTTGAAAAATATAGTTTTAAAACATTTTTAGTGAGAAGCAATAGATTCATAATGCGTTATTGAGAGAGATTAAGGGAAACTTAGAACACAGTTTTAATAATTAAGATTAAATTTACGAAGAAGTCTGTATTTTCTGTTCATCAGTAAATTTTCTTAGACTGGATATAGTTGAATTGAATGATATACCAAATACTGTGATATTTGTTATAGTTTGACTGTTATTCAACCTGGCACTAAGTAGCAAAATCTTGCAAAAGCTATTTCTATAAAAGTGAAGCCCATCATTATCTGAGTCTCTGGCAATCACACAGAGAAATTAGTAGCCAAAGGGTGATCTTTCAGTTTTAACATACAAAAAACACCGAGCTGGTAGGGAACTGGTAAAAATATTTTCAAATGACTGAGGAAGTCACCGAACAACTAGATTATTTTTAGTTAGACTTATGTGTGACAAAGTTGAGTTATTCTCCAGAGAGGTGATTAGCTGTTAGAGAAACATTATTGGAACAAATTATGAAAGTCATCACGTTGGATGAAATGGACCTGTCATATGTCAGTGCATTTGGAAGAATTCTGTGAAGGACCAAATGCCGGAAGTTTTGCCGAGCATGTAGACCTAGAACCTATGGGACCAAAAATGATTAATGATCCACTTAGGATGTATCTGAAAGACTCCTCTTCTAGCCCACAGGCAATGCCCTACCATGACCTGCATATAAAAGATGCAGCTATTTAGACTACTTTCAGATTAGTCTTGTGAATATGAACACAGATAGATGTCGAGAGAAGGCTAAAGAAGTCTACTATTGCACGGAGCCACAGGTTAATGGAAACACAAGATTGGAAAGCTTCAGAAACAAAAATAATAACAATAAACATAAGAAAAATCAAGAAAATTGAAAACTGGAAAATATGAAGTATGTGTTGAGTTCTTTTTAAATGACAGAAATGTTTATACTCATGTCATTAACTATTATTCATATTTGCCTGGAATTAAAAATGCACATACAAGAGTTTAGTCAAATGGTAGCCTAATGTAACACAGAAAAAATTCAAGGTGAGAAATCAGAAGACTGGATTTGGGTAGCAGCTCTTCAATGCATTTGCCATGAACCAACATGCAAATCACTTTAAAACTTGATTCTCAGGGTGCCTGGTGGCTCAGTCGGTTGAACATCCAACTCTTGATTTCATCTCAGGCCATGATCTCACAGTTCATGAGTTCAAGCCCTGTGTTGGGCTCTGTGCTGTGTTAAGTTAGCACAGATCCTGTTTGGAATTCTCTCTCTTTCTCTCTCTCTATCCCTACCCTACTCATGCTCTGTCAATCTCTCTCTCAAAATAAATAAACTTAAAAAAACCCCTCCACTTAAAAAACAAAAAACAAAAAATTCTGATTCTCTCTATTTGTAAAGTAGAAGTAATAATGCCAACAGCATGTAAGTAGATGTAGAAGATAAATGAAGAAATTTTTGTTAAAAACAGTTTAGAAAATGACAGTTGGTTTTCTATATTATACATTCTAAATCCAATCAGATAATAAGTCACAACTGTGCTGATTTAATTGAGTCTCTTCATTAAATGGATTAGTGGAAAACAAGTTGGTGTAATTAAAAAGCTATTGTAAGGTGAAAGATTCACAAGTAAAGCTTGATTTGCAGTGAAATGACCGAATCTCACTTCTGGCAAGAGGATTGTCATCAAGTGAGTGTTAAATTGAAAGAAAAAATAAAAAATAATGAATTTTAAAGCTAAAATAAAGAGTGACATTACTTAAACAGAACGAGAAAAAATAGGCATGGGGTCAAAGGTTACCCTACACAGACTAATATTTTTAAAATGTTTTTATTTTTATTTTTTTATTTTTGCAAGAGAGAGAGAGAGACAGACAGACAGACCGACCGACCAGGGGAGGGACAGAGAGAGGGGGACAGAGGATCCAAGCTGACAGCAGAGAGCCCAGCATGGGGCTCAAACTCATGAACCGTGAGGTCATGACCTGAGCTGAAGTCAGATGCTTAACTGACTAAGCCACCCAGGGACTCCCAGACTAATATTTTTAAAAGATAATGTGGATTTTCCAATTGGAGGTACTTGGAATATGAATGTTGGTACTTGGAAAGTATACTAATGTAATGTGTCAAAGGATAGCTCTATGGAAAGATGTTGTTGGATGCATTATCAGTAGAGAAAAGCAAAACTAGTTTTGAACCAAAAAGATTTGTGGGAAAAAGAAAATAGAAGCCACTATATGAAGGAGACAATATAATCATGTGATACTTACTTGGAATGAAAGGAAATTGAAACAATGTGGAGAAAAAATTGAGTAGTGGGCAAAGGACACGATACATCAAAACCAATCATACAGAAGAAGCATCTCGAAAGGGTCCTTAAAAAGTTCAACACTACCTTCTCCACTCCTCTCAGATTAGAATTTAAATGTGTAATCCGGAGCTGGAGATCTGTACTAGAGTGCTTTTAGTTTTACAACCCTTAGCTATAAGAAGTGTGATAGTATATGATTTCTATAAATAGGGAGGTGGTAATCAGAAGTTTAGAGGTTGGAGCTAGGGAGAAAGGTCAGCAAGCTCAGGCTCCTGAAAAGAGTCTTCTCTGGCGTGAGGCTTTTAAGTTTATTTAAAAATAGGGGCACTTGGACGGCTCAGTCAGTTAAGTGACTGATTCTTGATTGTGGCTCAGCTCATGGTCTCATAGTTCATGAGTTTGAGCCCTACATCTGGCTCTGTGCTGACAGTGAGGAGCCTGCTTGGGATTTTCTCTCTATCTCTCTCTGCCCCTCCCTGCCTCTCTCTCTCAAAATAAACTTTTAAAAAAATTTAAACAAAAATAATGGCATGATTTAAAAGCTACTAATCATCTCAGTGATATTTAGTAAAATAGAAAGCAGTTTTTATGTTGCTATGAAGCAGTTAAATTTGCAAGATTCTGTGTGAGAAGAACTGGGTAAGTTTTCATAATCCTCTCTGTGATTCAGATACAGACAACTTGCAGTCAGGTTCATGGTTGAGGGGATGTAAGCAAACATTTGCTTTTATGTTTTCCCCTTTATAGTGTACTCTTCCATATGCAATACATAACAAGAGAAAACAGCACATGGCTTCAACTCCATAATAACATTTTTTGATACATTCTTCATGTGAAAATGTGAAAAATGTGCCATAATTTTGAAGCGTCTAGGAAATATACTGATGGGGCTTAGATGTATGAGCAAACCATGAACTTATTTATCCTTCTTCTCAAAACAGAGAAGAAAGGTTGGATAAAGAATATTTTTTGGTTTTAGAGGAGGACAAAGCTAATACATTCCTAGCAGAAAAAGAAATAAATATAATCCTACCGAAGAACAAAGAATCACATAAAGCATAAGGTTTATTTTGGGGGGAAGGGATAACTCCATTACGAAGCTTCTACTGAGCACTGCTACAAAAAACATCAAGGAGAGGCTTATCATGTCTACCTGATTGAATGTGTAGATACCGTATTGTTGCTGGGATGGAGATTTTCTTTTGTAAGCTATTTAATACACCAGCAAAACTTATTCATTGACTCTTCGCCTTAGGCGGAGTCATGTCTTGCAAGTTCCTTAGCCACAAAGAATAGCACAAAGATGCAAAAATGAAAAGTTCCAGGGGGACACGGATACAGGGGCACTGTGTCCGCAGACCAAGTGGCAGAAGAGCTGGCTAACATAGCTGAGTCTCCTCTGGTCTGTCCCGCTAGGAGAAACAAAGCCGGAGGAGTCTTTAGCAGGACTGGAAGGAAGTCAGTTTGCTGATCGAATCCCAGAGTCTCCTGGAACCGCTGTGTGGGCAAGACCGCCCTGTTTGCCCATGAGGACTAGCAACTGCATCGGTAGTGGCAGTTGCTACCAGCGCCTGACAAAGCGGTCAGGAGAAGCTGGGGTGGTGGAGAGAGGGCTGCAGACAGCAAAAGGGAGGTGGGAAGCGAACAGAAGGCACTCGGGCGTCATTGAGCACTGCTGCAAAGCTAATCTGAGGCTTGGATGCTAATACAATGCAAGACGCAGGGTTATATGCTTACCTAGAAGGGCACATTTTGCTCAAATAAAGTAATTTGCAATACGCTAACAGTTAGAACTGATTCCATGAAAGCCTATGGGAAAAGCTCGGAAAGGATCCTGCGTGTGACTTAAGCGAGCCTGCTAAAACTCAGGTTATTGCATGATCTATTGTGTTAGATAATATAGAGGTGGGGCAGGAAGTGACACAGGAGCTGGAGAGGACCTAGAGAATATAGAGATGGTGGGAGCGGCGAGAAGCCAGAGGAATGAACATTCGCTGAAATAACCAACACTAGAATTAAATGGGATAACACACAGTCATAGCAAGCCTTTAACAAATACCTGTGGAAGGAGGGAAGGAAGCACCCGGGCAACCAGTAGTGGTGATGTGGGCTATACGCCATGCAGGGCTGACCTCCTCAGTCCCAAGCACTGAGCTGAGTGATCTGTCTAATTCTGACAAGAGACCTATGGGCTAGATGGTGTTCTCCACATTTGTAGACAAGGACCCTGAAACTACGAGAAGTTACGTTTCTTGTACAAGAGATCTCCCAGGTAAATACTGAAAGCAGGGTTTTAACTCATGACAGATGGATTTCAATAGCCATGATGCTAAAAACAAATTGAGAGAACTGAAATTGATTTTTAAAAATATAATAGTACGTGTAATTTACTGTTTTCTGTTTTTAAAAAGCTGTTATTTCCCACCATACTGCTTGTAGACAAAGTAATTTGTGGCATGCCTGAGGCGGTCAGGGTTTGTATGATTGAAAATAAGATAAATCTGGTTTTTTTTTAAAGGAAAAACCTTTCCTCTCCTCTCCTCCCCTCCCCCTCCTTTCCTCCCCTCCCATCTCCTTTCCTCCCCTCCCCTCCCCTCCCTTCCCCTCCCCTCTCCTCTCCTCCCCTNTTCAGCAGTGTCAGCTAACCATTATAAGAAAACAGCTCTCAAAAGGAGTTCATATGATGGTAAATGGTATGAACATGGATAAGTAGATTCCAATGGACAAATTACCAAAACTGAGAACTGAAAAGCCCACTTGTTCCCTGGCCCCACACAGATCTCTGAACGATCATCACTGGAATCAGTGGAAGAGTGAAGTACTAGTTCACCATGTACTTGTACTTCCCCTGGCTTCCACCTGCAATTATTTCACCTCTATAGCTCTAAGTTCACCTTTTCTAACTCAAATGACAGTATTATCTGCATTCATAAAATATTTTACTGAGGAAATTAAAATACAGTCATGTTAGCTGTTGTAAAAAGAAGAGTGCTACTCTTAGCTTCATTTTTTTCTATGAAGAAAGCTTTGTTCGAAGATGTTGGATGATGGGTCATTCATGCATCTGACTTATAAAATGTGTTTGAAAAAATATTTGATTAAAAAATTAATTGCTGAAATCATTGCTTGTGAAAAAGCATTGCCTGCCTGGAGCTTCAGGCATAGAAATACTATAATAGAGATCCTAAAAGAGTGTTGGATTTCTGGCCAAGGACATTTGGTCAACAGTGTAAAAGCAGAATGTACTAGTGGAAACCATGTTGGACAGAGAATTAGACGGACTGCGCCCTTATCCTTGGCTTTGCTATTGAGTAGACATGTGACCTCAGCTACGCCACTTCACTTTCTAGTGCTTCTTATCTTTTTTTGAGAGGCATGACAATAATGCTTTCTTCTTTATATTTTATATTTGTGTTAGCAACACTGAGGAAGACACTCCTAAGAGGATCAAGGACTCTCCCCAGAGTCTAACCATGGCTCTAAATTAGCTTCCTGCAGTTTTTCTGGGTCACATGTGTCTAATGTGATTTTATCAACTTTATATCTTTTCATCTGTTAAAAAGCATTGACAGTTTCTTTTCTATTCATTATTTTCACAGAAATATCCTGCTACCCATAGAATTTTGGCTCTAGTATATGAAGACCTTTCTCAGAAATAGGTGACCTTTCATAACCACCCATCCATCCATCCATCCATCCACCCACCCAACACACACGTTGAATGCCAGTAGTGTGCAAAGATTGTGCCAGTTGCTGTACACTACAGTATTTCAGTCATGCCCATGAGGATGAAAGCCACATGGTTAAAACTGCTGACCCACTTGTTGAAAAGAAATGCTGACCCTGGGAGTGTTAGATAATATCTGTGGGTCAGCCTGTTGCTTTTCTAGTTCTCTTCTGATCCCAATACAGTTCTAATGCCCATGACAGGCTCTGACGTAATGCTGACGGGTTTGAGTAGGCCTGAGTGGAAGCTCAAAGATTTAGTCTTCACTCTTCCCATCATGTATCAGTGAGAATCTTTATGGCTACTACAGAATAAACTACAATTTCTCAACTACTGTTGAATTGGAGGAGGAAAACTACATTTTACCAGGACAATTCCTTCCTACTCTATATTGTAGGGCAGATAAAGCCGAGATTGGGAGTCTGTTCATATTCTAATATGATTGTATTTTTAAAGTAAGAGAAATTTTAGGGTGGAAAAAAGTACCAAATAGATTTTCTACAGATAAAGATATCCTATTGCATGTCATTTGATAAAATTGTCTTCTTCTTCTTCTCTAGAGTTTCCAGTGACTCTGTCTCCCTTCATGCTGGTACTATCCAGCTATTTCTCAAAATGTCTTACCTTGTCGCTGCTTTTCCACATAGTGGGAAATATTGAAGATCAGTGATACCATCAGAGCTAATCCCAAAAAGGCTAGAATTACCCAGACATAATATTGGCATTCAGAGTTTCCTGGAAAACAAACAAACAAATTTATAATATATTAGCTGCTTACCAATTTGTTTTGAATTGGGTAGACCCACAATTAAAACCATAGTATTTTTTCATAATGAACAGATCCTCTGCCAAGAAATTAATTACCATTGACCAAGACTTCTTACAGATTTCAAACGGGTATGGGTGATTAGTCCCTGCATTCAGCATGAACAAAAGGAAGCAAGTTTCCCACATTCTTTGTGTTGATGAAATGAAACATTATTAGTTTTGTTGCTAAAATTTGGCAACTGGTGACTTATTATAAAAACTTTGGTTCAAAATCAAGAACATCCAAACTCAATCCAAATTGAATTGTAACTGTTTTCTTTGAGTACTTATTGGCATTGTAGTGGATGTTGAACTGTCCTCAGTGGTCCTGTGTATTTGAATATATCTTTCATTTCCTTTCTTCCTTTTTTCCTTCCTTCCTTTAAAAAAACACTAAGGTTTGGAAGGGCCTTATTTATTCATCATGAATATAATCCCATAAAGATTCATGAGAATTCTACAACACAGTAATCATTAACTACTTAAATTATACTAGTAATTCTAGATATTGAATGATACTGCCTATATTCCTAGAATTGTTTATTTAATTTGTTTAACTGTTTATGAAAAAAAGTGCATAGTAAGTGTAAACTTTAAAAATTCTAGCAATAGCAAAATATAGAATACCATGTAAGGTTCTCCACTAGAGCATAAATGGGTCACTAATATTATAGTAATTAGCCTTTAGAAAAACCAGTATGTCTGGGGGATTTTTACTACGTTACTAGGTTATCTGTAATGGCTGCATGGAATAACACAGTGTTGTTATAATGTAATGCATCTGCCCATTTCTCTAAGATGGATATTTTGATTTTTTAAAATGTCTTTCTCTTAGAAACAATAATACAGCAAACTTCATTGGACAGGCATTTTGTGCATTTGTGGGCTCATCTGTAGAAAGAGGCTCTTGGGAGGCAAACCATGAGAGACTCTTGAATGCTGACAAAAACTGAGGACTGATGGATGTGGGGGGGAGGGGGGATGGGCATGGAGGAGGACACTTGTGGGGATGAGCACTGAGTGTTATGTGGAAACTAATTTGACAATAAACTATTTGTAAAAATAAATAAATAAATAAATAAATAAATAAATAAAAATAAAAAAAAATTAAAAAAAATTTTAATGACCAAAAAAAAAAAAAAAAGAGGCTCCTGGGAATACAATTGCTGGATCAAAGGGAATTTTAAAGGCATACTTTCAAAGAGAGATTGTTCCCCACCTCCCACTGATAATAGTCCTTTTCAGGTGGTTAATGTAACTAGAATTGTGAAGAATAGGGCCAGCAAGCTATCTTACTTCCCAGATGGGTCCTTCTTTGCTATCACAACATAGAGGTATTAATTTCTGCTTTCTGTTATCAAATTAATGGTTAACTACATGAATTCTGTTACTAAAGACTTCTTTTCTTCTAGTAAAGAAGTCCAGGTGCAGTTCTAGGTTTTTCCACATTTTAAGGTAATTTGAGGGCACACATGACATTTTTTATCAAGATAGCTCACAGTTATCATTTCAGGTTATTCAGTCTGTCAAGTACATTCTAATCACTCACCCTCTACAGTCATTGTATTTGGTGACAAACAAATGAACTTTATTTGGACACAGAGTACACAGAGGCAAGACATATATATCATCCATGTTCAATATTAAAGACCATTAGTGAACTCAGAGAAGCAAAAAAAGAAGCTAAGCATCAACCATAACCCTATTATCAAGAGACAATCACTGTGAACACCTTGGTTCATATACTTCCAATTATTTTCTCTGTATAGAAATGATTATGCACAGAGGCATAAGATTCAATTATACTGAATATACTGTTATCTCCTTTCACTCCAATAATTTATAGTGTGTTTCCTTTCCTATAGATAAAAAAATGCTCTCATTCTTTTAGCGGCCCTATATTCCTCTGAATGAATTTTCTATAATTTGTTTAAACAATCCCTTATCATTAGACATGTAAGTTGCTTGTGATTTTTAGTTATATAAGCAATGTTGTGATGAGTATCTGTAGCTAACATTAAATACCTAATCTTAATTTTTTTATTTAAGGGAAAAATTCTTTTTTTTAAAGATTATTTCTGAGAAAGAGACAGGGAGACTGAGTGGGGGAGGGGCAGGTAGAGAGGGTGAGAGAAAGAAAGAGAGAATGTCAAGCAGACTCTGAGATATCAGCATGGAGCCTGATGTAGGGCTCAAACTCACAAACCATGAGATCATGACCTGAGTCAAAACCAAAAGTCAGATGCTCAACTGACTAAGCCACCCAGGTACCCCGTTGATGGCCTCGGTTTTAAAACACAATATTAAGGGGTGCCTGGGTGGCTCAGTCAGTTAAGCATCTTTCTTGGGCTCAGGTCATGATCTTGTGGTTTGTGAGTTTGAGCCCCGTCGGACACTTCACTGACAGCTCAGAGCCTGGAGCCTGCTTCAGATTCTGTATCTCCCTCTCTCTGTGCCTCCCCTGCTTGTGCTCTATGTCTCTCTCTCAAAAATAAATAAATATTAAAACAAAATTTTTAAGGGGTGCCTCCATGGCTCAGTCAATTAAGCAGCCAACTTGGGCTCAGGTCATGATTTCACAATTCATGAGTTTGAGTCCCATGTTGGGCTCTGTACTGATAGCATGGAGCCTGGAGATAGCTTCAGATTCTCTGCCTCCTTCTCTCTCTGACCGACCCCCCCCGCCCTGCTGCGCTCTGTCTCTCTTTCTTTCAAAAAGAAATAAACACACAATATTAAGAAGTCTCTTCTCAGTCTGATCTGGCCTCCAATCCTATTAGTTCAATTGGCCCTGACTTTTATGTTTATGGCTCTTTTGGTTCATCCACAGTACATCAACCCCCATCCTGAGAGCTACTATCTTCCCACACACTGTCTCCTGTAGTCCCCTCCTTTGTGGTTTGTGGAGGAAGTTGTCCCTTTGTCTTTTCTCTGGAGCCTGTGACATGGGCGCTTCATGAGAAGGTGCCTGCTCCTATCTCTGCCCTAAGCATAGAGAACATCACACTTTTCTTCCCTTACCATGAACACCTTCCACAAAATGTTACTTTAGGTTTTGTATCTTTTAGGACTTATATACTGTACTTGCCCAATAATATACCCTGCTCCAATCATTCTGAAGCACTTATGATTCTCAATAGATACCAGACTTACCATTTCATGTCTTTATGTGTCTGTATATTTGCTCCTTTGCCTGAAATGCCTTTCTCCTGCTATTTGACAAATTCATAGTCATCCTTCAAGACTACCTTTTCTTTGAAGCATTTGCTCTATGCTGCCTGTCCCCTACCAAGTGACATCTTTTACACTCCCCTACAGTTCAACAAATATTGAGATAATCATTTATTTATGTGTAAAAATCTCTTCCTACTTGACTATGAACTTCCCAAAGGACAGAAAGAAGGCCATATTCATCTTGGTCTTCATACCTCAATTTCCTCATTGTACGTAATTTTGTGGGGATTAAATGAGTTAAGATATGTAATGAGACTTGTAGAAGAGTATTCCTCACCAGTAAGATGCTCCATAAATGTTAGGTAATGCTATTCTTTGAAAAAAATTTGAGTGTAGTTGACACATAAGGTTACATTAGTTTCACATTCACATCTCTATTCATTATATGGTCACTGCAAGTGTAGCTACCATCTGTCCCCACACAACACTATTACAATACCATTGACTGTATTGTCTACACCATACCTTTTATTCCCATGGCTTAGTCAATTCATAACTGGAAACTATTGTTATTCTTATTTTCATCTTACTGCTAGTGAGACTCCTGTTATTATTTCTGTAACCTATTCAGCACAAAGTAGGTTCTCACTAAACATATGTCAACTGACTAAATAAAAGACAAGTGGAGTGAAGATAGACAAGTTATGACTAGGGCCAACAGAAAGGTTCTGATCAAGTATTAGGTCTAGACATACTCACAATCTAGGAAAGACAAGTTGAAGATTCTAGTACATTTATCTCTAGTGCTATTGAGAAAAGACCTACCTCCCAGCAGCTAGGAAATAGATCCTTGTGAGAAGAAGAGTAACACATTAGGCCACTGTAATCTTGGGGAAAGGGCTCTGAACAACATCCTAATTCTCTCTTCCCTGAATCTACATTTACCAGAAAACCTACAGATTATTATATTTTTTTCTAAGAAACTTGATACAAGGAGTTTGGTGCTAACAGCTAGTTCTCCAGTTAAATTTCTGGGATGTCCCTTGTTATAAACATTAAATTTTATTTTCTTGTTTAAAAATCAGTCTGGGAAGTTTGGGTAGTGTCATTGAAATCTCTGGGAAAAGAATTTAGAAACTACCACTAGTTGAGGTAAGCTGTATGAGCCAGGTGCAACCCTAGGAAATATATGCTTGCATAAAACTGGGATGTTAATGACATAAGAGTCAGGGTGAGGAGAAATAATCTCCTCATGGAACACCCAATAACTTTTAGAAGCATAAATTGAGATATGCCTTCATTCTCCACTTTTGCCTTGAAGACCAATCAATGATTTTACGTTTACTTATTAAATTCACATTGTCCTACTATGAGAAGAGAAAAATAAAGGTTTTCCTCTATGCTGATAACATGGTTCTACCTTCATAAATTCATGGCCTCATGAAATAGTTGTTCTGTCTGGTTATTGTTAGAGAAAGAATGGACAAAGTGAAACTATTTAAATTAAAATTATTGTTTTAGGCAAATAGTTATTATTTTTCTCAGCTTAGTAGGTATATACCACAAGACTGCATAATATAGTATAGCTTACCTAAGAACACATATCACAGATAATTTATTTTTTTAAATGTTTAGTCATTTTTGATAGAGAGAGACAGAGCACAAGTCAGGGTTGGGCAGAGAGAGAGGGAGACCTAGAATCCAAAGCAGGCTCCAGGCTCTGAGTTCTCAGCTCTAGGCTCTGACCTCAATGAGGGACTCAAACCCACGAACCATGAGATTATGACCTCAGCCAAAGTGGACACTTAACTGACTGAGCCACCCAGGTGCCCCAACATAATTTATTTTGGAGTTGAGCAGAAAGTTGCATTGTTTTAAATGAAGCATTTGATAGATATAATAATAGTTAACCTTTAGCTAAATTGGGTGACTTGTAATCTTGCGTTAGAAATAGTCCAGGGGTTTCTGGGTGTCTCAGTCAGTTAAGCAGCTGACTCTTGATTTCAGCTCAGGTCACGATCTCACAGTTTGTAAGATTGAGCCCTGCATCGGGCTCTGTGCTGACAGCATGGAGCCTACTTGGAATTCTCTCTCTCCCTCTCTCTGTGCTCCTACCCTGCTCATATGCATGCTTTCTCTCTCTCAAAATAAATAAACTAACTTAAAAAAAAAGAAATAACACAATCTAATTTTTCCAAAGAAGAAATACAGATGAAATACACATGAAAAGATGCTCAACATCACCTATCATCAGGGAAATGCAAATCAAAACCATGATGAGATACCACCTCACACCTGTCAGAGTGGCAAAAATGAGCAACACAGGAAACCAACAGATGTTGGTGAGGATACAGAGACAGGGGAACCCTCTTACACTGTTGGTGGGAATACAAACTGATGCAGCCACTCTGTAAAACAGTATGAAGGTTTCTCAAAAAGTTAAAAAATAGAACTACCCTATGACCCAGCAGTTGTACTCTAGGTATTTATAGGTATTTGCCCAAAGGATACAAAAATACTAATTTGAACGGACACATGCAACCCAATGTTTATAGCAGCATCAATAGCCAAATTTGGAAAGAGTGCAAATGTCCATCAACTGATGAATGGATAAAGAAGATTTGGGGTGTGTGTGTGTGTGTGTGTGTGTGTGTGTGTGTATAAAATGGGATATTACTCAGCCATCAAAAAAGAATGAAATCTTGCCATTTGCAGCAATGTGGATGTAGCTAGAGAGTATTATGCTAAGCGAAAAAAATCAGAGAAAGACAAATACCATATGATTTCACTTAATGTGAAATTTAAGAAATAAACAGATGAACGTGGAAAGGGGGTAAGAGGGAAGAGGGGGGCAAGCCATTCAAGACTCTTAACTACAGAGAACAAACTGGGAGTTTTTGGAGGGGAGATGGGTAGGGGGACTAAATGGGTGATCGGTATACAGGAGGGCACTTATGATGAGCACTGGGTGTTGTACATAAGTTATGACTCACTAAATTCTATACCTGAAACTAATATTACAGTGTATGTTAACTAACTAGAATTTAAATAAAAACTTTAAAGAACATTTACTTTATAAAATTTGTAATTAAAAAGAAGAAGTAGTCCAGTCTAGAATTATTGCATCAAATCCTGTGACATACACTTTGGAACTTTGATCATTCAATCATGCACATGCTGAAAGGATGCAAAACTTATTTTGGAAGGAAATTTTGACCCTGCCTACAGGTTCTCCATGGATCTACCTCTGAGTGAAAGCAGAATGTGCTTTGATGGCTTTCTATTCTGGGACATGTCCCAGTTATGTTCCCAAAATGTTTTAAGAGAGTATCAAAGCTATTTCCCTCTCAGCTGACAACCTGCCCTAAAATGGCAACAGAATACTGAACTTCAGGTTATAGTCAGAAAATAAATATTTAAACACTTTGCCAGTCTGTTTGTTCTCTTCCATTTTGTACATTTCCTGCCTATGTTATCAAGGCAAAATAAATCTTATTTTAAGAAAAAGAACCAACTATATAAAACTTGCTATTAAATTAATTAATTATAATGGACTAGAAGATATTGTTTAATATATCATTTGGTATCTCAGGTAGAAGAAGCTGGGAATTTCCTCAAGAACTGACACATGTCTACTCTTCTAGTTCATATGAAAATTACTATTGACCATCTCTCTGTATGTATCATTTGATACACAATCTATCTTAAGCAGATATCTTGAATTATATGATATACTTATTTTTGTGACCTAATCATATCCCTGGCTCCTTGTTTTCCTTTGCTACCCTTTATACTGTGCTATATACTTCAATTACCTCTCTTTCTAGTGGATAGGTGAGAAAGCAAATAAATAAAAAAGAGTAATAGATCTCTAGAATATATCCTTGAGAGAACTAACAATTTACCTCCTACTTAGTGTGTTTTTCTTTCCAGTTCTCATAGCATCTAGTATTTAGTATAGATTCAATAAATGGCTGTGGTTTGGGTAAAAAAGAAAAAAAAAAGTAGAGCACAGTGTAAAATGGGATACTTCCAGGCAAAACCCCTAATCTTATTTTTATAATTACACTGATTCTAGCTATAAAATATCCTATCCTTTGCACAAAATTATATTTCAATTAGAAGTTTCCCTCTACTCTTTGAAATTAAAAAGAACACTGAAAAAGTTCTATCAGTCCATTAATTGGGACAAGAAGATAAAGCTACAAAGAAACAACCAAATCAATGTCATGAGCCTACATTTTACATAAAGGGTTTAAGGAAAGTCCTGGTAATTTTCAAGAAATGTGTCAGCAACCGTAAGGCCAAAACACAGGCCAAATTCTTCAGGGTGGGGCATACTTAGCGTAGTTTCTGGTTTTCCTATTGATTTTGGGAGTCTGCAATCCCTATCTAAACTTCTTCTGTTTTCCAGTATTTTTTCTTGGTGTAATGTGATCTGAGTTTTAAACAGAATAAAGATTTTCATTTATAAGCTTTGTATTTCATGACATTCTTTGATAGTTTTTTTTTTTTAAGCATTTTATTTTTCAGTAATCTCTACACCCAGTGTGGGACTCAAACTTACATCCCTGAGATCAAGAGTCACATGCTCTAGTGACTGAGCCAGCCAGGCATCCCAGCTTTCATAGTTTTTTGATTGACAACAATAAATACCCCCATTTTGAAAAACAAAAAAGCATACACAGATAAGAAGGTATTGAGTAGCTAAATGGAGATGTTCAACTTGAATGGCAGATCTATATAGATGTGAATACATGCACACACACACTTTCATATCTCCTCTATCCATATGCAGTATGAATATCTCCAAATGCAAGTGGATATCTATTCAGTACAGATAATGCTTCTTATAATATTGGATTCACAAAGTGCTCGAAAATTCTTGCCCAACAATGCAATCTTTAGTATCATTATTCTATAATTGTAGTTACTTTCATTTAAAAAGCTTTTATCAATTTAAAAAGAACTCCCACACAATTCGAATTTAGCTATTTACACTGTTAAAAAGCCAAAGGCCTCAGAAGTTATTAGTGAGGCAATGACAGCTAGGAAAACCATGATTTAAGTTTCTATATAGCTTTCAACCACCAGGGGTTAATAGTAGTAGCTTTAATTATAAGACCTCTGACTCCCTTAAAGCAAACAGTACTTGGCAGGCACAGTATTTAGCATTCACCCTTGCATGTGCTCTGGAGGGGGAAGCCTAGCTAAAGCAAATGTATTGTCTTTCTGCTGACAGGTTTGACTCCTACAGAAGCCTTTATTTAAACAACTAACAACAGAAAAGCAATACATATAATGGCTTAATTGTTTCTCCTTCAGGGAATCTGTAACTGAGACAAGTGCGTACATTTCTAGTGTATAGGATATGGCTTTTCGTGATGGTATCTCTTTCTTGGCTTGCAAACTCTGTCAGAGCAGTGACCATTTCCTTTCTGCATCCCACGAATGTGTATATCTACTTCGGACACCCCAGAAAGTTCAAAGAAAAGGTTCTGATATAACAATACCCATGGATTCTACTTACACAGAATTTTTCTTACTGTGATGATGGTATGGTGTGGAACTAGATGCATTCTTTATGTCTNAGGGATTGTCAAATCTCTCAGGCTTTTGAGTAAATAAAATATTGTTTTTAGTGCAAAATTTGAAATCTATCAGCCTTAAATAAGTGTCTGTTATAACAGGATTATTTGAAAAGTGGATGGTATGTGTTGAGGAAGGACTATTATGATGGGGAGACAGACAACAGCAATGTGGGGCATTGGAATGTCTGCTTCGAAGTGTAGACGAAGAATGCGTGTGGTCACTTACGAGCTGTGTGACTGCTTACATATCACTGAACCTCACTGAGCCAGTTGTAAAGTTGGAGTTCAGATCCCCATCTGTGTGACATCAAGGTCCCTCTTTCTACTACATCATGGTTGCTCTTAAGCACCACTTACTGAATTTGTTAAAGAGAACATAAACGTGGAGTGGGGTAGGGGGAGATTTTAAGACCGTATAATTGCTCCCATACTGGGCTACTTGTCACTTTTGTAATTAAACTTTAATTGGGATTGGTCAACTTGAGAAATCCTATTAAGATGGAAGTGTTGACAAATTCCTCACTGTTGATGAGTCTTTGTCTATATTTACTCCTTCATTTTATTTCTGTACTTATTGTTTTCTGTTGGAGAAGCACCTTGGTGAGATCCTCTGACGATGCCCTGATGTGTGGAAATTTTCATCCAACAAAATTGTAACTACTATGTTCCTTTAATGTTTTAAGAAGGCCTGTTAATTTTTTCTCTCTTCTTTCTAGTTCAGGAATACTGAGAAAATTAAATGGAATTTAAAATGCCTGGAAATGTGACCAGTAATGATACTGATGATAATAATGATGATGATGATCTTGTTTTTTAATTTTACAAACCCTTGTGTTGAGGGTAATGATGTTTGTTATTAACTAGCAATTTGTGCACATTTATTTCTCAGAGTTATGATTTGTAAGTGACCATCTTTCCCAAGCTGACTTTCCTTAAAATCACTGGAAACATTAACTAAATTAAAGGATGGAACACATTGTCTTTGACCCAGCTTTAACTTAAAGAACATCTAAGTTTAAAAGATGATTCATAAATTATTCCTGCCTAGTCTCTAAAGGAGAGGCTCACTGTTCTCAAAAAGGAGATTGAGGCTCAAGGGAAAAGAAAACTGAGTAAGGAAAACGAAAATCCCTTTTTTTGAAAAACAACAATGTGTAACTAAATTGTGGCTCACTCTTTAAACTAAGGGCTGCCCACAGGAATTGTTTTTGCCATTTGATTTAGCTAATTTTGATTTTACAAGCATGCAGAAACACAGTAGAAATTATGATGCCAGTCCATTGATTGATGCAGTGAATACAAGGCATCTAGATAGAAGAAAAGGAAAGATTTGCATTTTTTTCTTTTCATACCTTATTTTAGTTAACCAGGAATAATTTCACTTTTTCACACTTATTTTCTATTTTAACCTCACCTGTCTAAATATAAAACATATTATCATCTGACTCTCTTCTTTCACATTGTTTTCCCCTCTCCTTTTAAGGTGTGAGTCTTTAACAGCACACATTTGATACTTTTCTCTCTTCTGTGGAATTGTAGAAGCTCTCAACTGCCAGTGGAGGAGCTACTGTATTACCTCTAAAGGGAAAAATCTGAACTACAAAATGGTGTGGAAGAAATTCTATCATGCCTATCAAAAAATTAGAATTAAGTAATCCTGGAAAGAGTTGAATGCTATATTCAATGCATTTGGCCTTCCCACACTTCCTGAGTTCCCCAACACCATAAGCTCATGGCCACTGTTAATAGTATTGCCATGTCTATGTTTTCCAGAGCACTAGCAAAACTGCAACACTTGGGTTTGTTCTTTGTTTATCTATGAACCTAGAAAAAATAAAGACAAGTGTGAAAATCATATGTATCATATGGAGGTATCATATGATTAATCACCTGTGTGATTAATTAATTGTTTTTAAAATTTGTCAAACAAAATATTGGGAAGCAAATTCACAGATTATATATAATACCTTTACCCTAAGAGTGGCTCATACAAATTGATATTAAAAGGGGTGCCTGGGTGGCTTAGTCGTTTAAGCGCCTGACTGTAGCTCAGGTCACAATTTCGAGGTCCATGACTTTGAGTCCCGCAATGGGCTCTGTGCTCACAGCTCAGAGCCTGGAGCCTGCTTCAGATTCTGTGTCTCCCTCTCTCTCTGCCCCTCCCCTGCTCATGCCTCTGTCTCTCTCTCTCTCCCCTTCAAAAGTAAATAAACATTAAAAAATTATAAACAAATTGATATTAAAAGTACTATAAAGCACAATGATTAAGCAAAAGATGTAATCAGACAATGTACAAATTGTATGAGTATAGTTTAAAACCCCATGTAAAAATGATTAGCTTCATTATAATGAAAGTAAGCATTACCAACAGGCTAGCATATTACACTTTTATTAGTTAAGATTTTTTTTAGATGATACCAAACTGTTCAGGAGACATATGCTAGGATGAGAGTGAATTGGTATTACTCTTGGAAAAGTATTTTGGTAACAGTGAGACTTTAAAGTGTTCATAACCTCTTGCTCAGTAATACCAACCCTAGAGTTTTTTTCCAAGAAAATAACCTTCAATATAGAAAAAGCTATAGAGATGTTCAACTTTCTGTCATTTTAAATATAATACAACTGGAAACAACACAGATGTCAAACAATAAAAACACAACGAAGGAAACTATTTATTAACCCAGTGAATGTCATATTCTACAGTCTTCTAAAATGATTAGGCAGAGTTATCATAAAAAGGGAAATTGTTATGTTCTTTTAAAAAAATTTTTTAATGTTTTATATATTTCTGAGAGAGAGACAGCATGAGCAGGGGAGGGCCAGAGAGAGAGGGAGACACAGAATCCAAAACAGGCTCCAGGCTCTGAGCTAGCTGTCAGCACAGAGCCTGATGTGGGGCTTTAACCCATAAACTGTGAGATCATGACCTGAGCCAAAGTCGGATGCTTAACCAACTGAGCCACGCAGGCACCCCTGTTATGTTCTAATGTTAGCAAACAATCTGGAAATATAATTTTATGTTCATTATTATTTCAGGTAGGAAAAGCAAACCATATAGAATGTATAGAAATAAAAGTAGGAAGGAAATGCAACATAATGTGATTTTTAAGGTGATGGGAGCTATGAAAGTTTTTTTCTTTTACATGATACTTCATAGTTCTCCCACTTTATACGTGTGTTTTCTTTTACAGCAAAAAGGTGTTTATTAAAGAAATAACAAGTATGTAAAATAATAAAAGAGAGATGAACTACCAACATGGAACAGAAACTCGGCTAATCGATGGGGATTCAACCCTTCCAATCCACGCTGCAAGCCATTGAATTTTCACTGGCCTCTGCAGATGGCCAGCTCGGACATTGACAATAGGATTAATGTCTGGGAAAATAACAAAATTCCTAAACTTAAAGCAATTAGAATGTGGTTAGTACTAACCAGCTTTATAAATAAAGAGGAAAAGCATGATCAACAAGTTGCTTTAAAAATAACAGATACTTTAAAGAACATAATTATCAGTGAACACTAGTGAACACCAGTGTAAGCTACAACGAGCCCTATATTATAAAACCTCCCATTTTTTTAAGAGAAAATAACCAAGCTATAGTCATTAAAATATTTCAAAGCATGTTCTAATTATATTAAAGGTTATCTCACACTATAAAAATAATGTGTAAACTGATTTACTTCCCAAATATTAAGTGTTTTTTGGCTGGGATCATGGAAATTATTCAGGGAATTTTCAGGCATAGGAATAGAACAAAAGAATTAAAATACCACTTACCTGGCATGCTTCTTTTGTCAGAGAAATCCTTATGTAGCCATAAGGCAAATATATGGGTTAAAAATGCTCCCACAACCTTTTTTTCCCCTAAGTAATGTTGCTCTGTTGCTTTAGAAACAGTGTGCCAGTAAAACTGGTCTTTAACAGTGCCTCAGTTTTCTCTCTCTTCTGTGTCTTGAAATCTTTCGTGTGTACTTTGTTCAGTAACAAACAGGAAATGTGGTGATGGAGGCTTCTAGAGTTTTGATCTGAAACTGGTACGCTCTTGAATTTTTGTGTTACGTGACGAGAAGAATCCCACAAGCCTCTGCATTCTGTTATTTGGATTTCTATCAATACCTGAATCTAAATAAAAAATAATAATGAAAGCAAAGTCTGGGAGGGATCTCCCATCTCTGTGGAGAGAATTCAGGGATCTCCTCACAAGCGAGTTCACATGGGAACAAAATAAAACATGTTACACTAGGGAGGAAACAGTGAGAAGCCCAGGTGTGCGCAGCTGTTGGTTGTGTTTTCTTTGCAGCACAATGGAGAAAAAGGGATTGGTGCTTTTTGAACTTTGCTATCTATCAGGTGCCTTCTTTATCTGGCCCCACTGGGAGACTGAGTGCCTGCCTTCTATCCTGACAACCTTCGCTCCACTCAATGGGAGGTAAGTCCCAGGGCCATTTGGCAACAAGCTTCAGCTCTCAATGCACAGCCAGTAACCCAAAGGTCCTCAATGTTGGTTTTCCTAAGTATGTTAAGTGGCACAACTTTAACATGCATATTCCTGAGCCCTACTGAATCAGAATGTTTGGAGCAGACCCCAGGAATCTGCATTTTCACAAGTGCCCCCTGGTCATTTTAAAATACAGGTGTTCTGGACAATGCTCTAAAAAAACTCATGTGTATGTCAATGGTGCGTTTTACTTTTACCTCTACTTAGATAAAAATGATCTTGGCAGGATTATGATTATGGTTTGGCTGTGTTTTGGTGTACATGTATCTGCTGCATGTTGTGTGCCCATGCATGCTTGCTCATGGATTCCACCAGTTTTCTTTAATTATAGAAGAATGACAAACCTGAATCCAGTTTACTACAAAAGAGGATGTATACACATTTTAAGAGCTTAAAGTAAAACTTAAAAATGAGACTTCTGATGCACAGATGCAACAAAATATTAAGTGGCATGCAGGATATCTTACTCTGGCTGATTTCTCTAAGATCCTTGGGGGGGGGGGGCAGGGAGAGTGTTGATCTTATACATCATGAAAACCCCAGCTCTACAGTAATGTCTGACATGTAGTTAAGTTTTGATAAATATTCTCATGAGGATTAAATAAATAAAAGAATGTTAATCTTCTTTCTCCTGGCTCCATTATAACAAAATACACTGCTTCTTAATTCTTTGAATGAAGTTGACTAAACACTAACAGATTTTTCCACTTCAATCATTTCCACCTCCCCAATATTTCTTGTGAACCATTGAATCAGAATCTGTAAACTCAAAAAGACCATAGTCTAATCTAAAAAAGCATTTTTAAAAATGTGTTTCATAGAACACCAGGCCTTTAAGAAAATTTGGGGGAAAATGCTCCTTCAACAGGTATATTTAGAAGAACTTTTATTTTCACCTTCATGGATTCACATTAGTATATTAAAAGCTTAGGGAAATCCTACAAAAAGTAAACCTGAGCAACCATTTTAACAGAGTTTTTTTCTAAACCTATTTGGCCAGAGAACTTTTTTGTTCAGCACCATCCATTTGCAAGGTAACAGGTTGTATGAAGCAGGTGTGGATGCCCACAGTCCGAGAGCTCAAGGGAATAGAAGTCTCAGGTTCATGTAGGGATCAGCAGATAACAAAGAATTACAAGGATCCATTCAAGAATTAGGTGAGACACAGGAATGGAGATTTATTCAAAAGAAGAGAGCCTAGCTGTGCAGCAGTTTTGAGGAGTTGAGCTTTAGACCTAAAATGGGATAGCTAGTCAGGAGGACAGAAGCCTCAGTCCCAAAAGGGAACTGCATAATTACCTAAGCAGGAACATGGAACCTTGGGCAAGGTGGATGCCCATTTGTATCAGCTGGGGCCTCCAGAGGACATGAGAGAGAGAAGGGATCTCAGGACTGGAGACTTATGTGCAGACACCCCCTGTTAGAGCAAAAACAGTGCAGAGGATGGGGAGAAATGCAAGAAGGATGCTCTGATTGGCCTATAAAGCACAAATCCAGAAACAAGGGTGTTCAGTGATTGGCTTTGGATATGAAGAAGGTCAGCCTTAGTAAGAAGAATTCAGGTGCCAGTGCAGGAATTCTAAGGTTTGCTCAGGAGATACACATCTCAGGATAGCCCAAGAGGGAGATAGACGCAAAGCAAGTGAACCAGTTGTGATAGTACCCAAAGCTGGCTGAGGGCTTGCCTGCCCCGAGTCTGTGACCTTACACATACCAGTCTGCAGAGATCTGGGGAAGTCAAGAGCGGAGGAGACAGGCAGGGACTGGGGAAGGGTACCTCCTACTCCGTCAGGTCAGTAAGGCAGCCTGTGACACATTCTGAGTGATTACTTAAGGGCTTCACAGAGTCAGTGAACATGATGCATGATTAGCATCTCTAGAATAGTAAGACTTAGGCTGAAAAATCCAAACCACTGCCCAATTTCTAATTATTGTAATATTTTTGAACAGCGATCTACATGACAATGTTTCCCGTTGTATAGATTTATAAAATCAGGAGATAGAGCAAGATTGTCCAAGGTCACACAGAAAGTCTGTGCCTGTGCATTAGATAGCTCACATGTTTGAAATTTGCCAAGGGGGGAAAAAGATAGCTTTTCATTAAATATAGGGGACTGGGCACATGGAGACATTATCAGAATATAAAAAAGCTTATGGTTTATGTTTGTTATGAAATACATTAGTGAGTACAATCAGGTATTTGAATGATGGCTTCATGAGTCATGTTCAAATAATAAATAAACATAAGGCTTCAGAAGTGCTTTCTAATGAGTTGGGGTTATCAAAATGAAGTTTAGCAGGTAGCTGGACTAAGCAGATCTGTCCTGACAAGCTTGAAGCTGTTAAAAATGTAGGGAATTTGGGGGGAAGGTATGTAGTTCTGACAGGCACCTGTCAAGAAGTGAGAATTTTAAGGCCAACAAAATTGAGGTTTTGTTGCCGAAAGAAAATGAAAAGTACATCAAAATGGCAGCTGCCACTCAGGGCTTATAGACTCAGAAAAATGGGTCGTAGAGGGTAGAAGGAGGCCCAGTTTTCAAATCCCTGCTTTGATGGTCATCTATTATTTTAATCTTCATCGCTTTAGTATATTTATTTATATCTGTAGATATACACACAAATATGTATTATATACACACATATATATGAATCTTTATTTTAAAGTTCAAGGGGTTTCAAACTATTAACAATAGTTACTAGCAGGGGATTACCTGGGACTTACGCTTTACACTTCATAAATTTGTCTACTGTTTAAATTATTTACAATAACAGGCACTAAATAAAATAGTTGGAATAAAAGATGCCTCCTTATTTTGAAGGCTCTTTCAAACAGAACTTATCTCTCTGTGTGACTTTTCTGTATTCTGGTAAGTGATTCTTGGGGCGCCTGGGTGGCTCAGTTGATTAAGCATCCGACTTCAGCTCAGGTCATGATCTCCCGGTTAGTGGGTTCAAGCCCCGTGTTGGGCTCTGTGCTGACAGCCAGCTCAGAGCCTGGAGCCTGTCTTCGGATTCTGTATCTCCCTCTCTCTCTGACCCTACCCTGCTCATGCTGTCTGTCTGTCTGTCTGTCTCTCTCTCTCTCTCTCAGAGATAAATAAAACATTAAAAAAAATTTTTTAAATGATTCTTTAGCAGGACTGAAGCTGATACACAAAGGACTTTATGAAAGGAGTGGAGGGACCCTTGTCCTTCCATTTATGCTGTTGTAAATTATGAAATTATTCAAAATTAATTATGGTGTTACAATTGCATCTGATTAGACTATACTGATGATTCATATTTTCATTGAGCTTACACTATAAGACCCTCCAGAAAACATAATTATTCCAGTGGAAAGATAAAACAAGTTAAAAACAATAGAACATTGCATGGATTTGGCGTAAGATTCTCAGCTCTTTTTATTATACTTATTAAAACCCCATAGAACCAGAATTCTTGGAAAATCAAATACTAAAATAAAAGAGTAGATAAAACTCAGAACAACCAGTAAGGGCTAACAGGAGATACAGTCCATTCCTACATGTGAAAGTCTTAAGTATTCAAATTTTCTAGAACAAAATTTGCCCCATTACAAAAATTTCTATGTAATACCCTGGAGAGAGTGCTATTAGTAAAGTCAGAGTATTCTGAAAAATTTTGTTTTTATTTGAAACACAACTGGCTCAAAGTAAATCCAGTTTATGAATGTAAG
The DNA here is from genome assembly GCF_008692635.1 of Crocuta crocuta. Classification (NCBI taxonomy): domain Eukaryota; kingdom Metazoa; phylum Chordata; class Mammalia; order Carnivora; family Hyaenidae; genus Crocuta; species Crocuta crocuta. The sequence goes on from NW_027531334.1 coordinate 6,518,735, forward strand.
CTATAAGAAGTTACCATAGAACTTCTTACAGCTTTAGTGACCTAATATACAATTTGTCTCCTCGAGAGGAGGATATATTCAATATTTCCAAAAATTATTTCATGAGAGAAACATCCTCTTATTTTATTATCTTGTCAAAGCCTTTTGCAAGACTATTGCTCTGAGGTATGTATTTTAGGAAACACTGGATTAAGCAATGTTTTTTTTCCTGTTTCACTGGCTCTTTTGACCTCCTTCCACGTTCAGAGCCTGGCTTACTTGAGGGACACTACAGATAATGTCAACTTTACCATCTATATATGAATTTCCATCTCTAGAAATGTTTTGCCTGAGACTATAAAGAGCTGAGCCCTTAAAATTCAGATGTCCCAGGACTGGTAACACAATTAGCATCCTCAGAATAGCCTTCCCAGTAGGCCTAATTCTAGTGGATCTTCCACCAAATAAGACATATGGTAGCCTAAATTTTGATCAAAAGAAGAGATTTGAGATGAGGATGTTTCTAGAAGGTAAGCTCTAGCTGGAGGACCCTAAGAACTAGAAACATATAATGGGAGCAACAACACCAAGAAGTGTTGCATCGATTGGCATCCTGGCTGGAAACAGATGCAGCCATCAAAAGAGCTCACTGAATGAGTTTAATGAAGGGACTGTTTGCAGAGGTGCAGCCTGGCCTAATGAGAAGAACAAAGGAAGGTGGAACACGTCCAAGTTAACAACAGAGGAAGCCATGACAACTCTTACGCTTGAAGGTATTAAAGAAATATCCACTACTGCAACCTAGTAAGATAAATAGCTGTAAGAAAGGGTTGCCTGATAAGAAGTATGGCTTTCAGTTAAAAAAAAAACAAAAAACAAAACAAAACAACAACAACAAAAAACACAGCTATTACTGGTTATGACCAGGCAAGAAGGGAGTTGTGGGAAGACATGCCCATTTTGTTCTCCTCTGCCCTCCAATCTCCCACCCATTTTCTTCTTTAGTCAAACTCAATGAAGTTGGAGGGAAAGGCAGTCCTTATGAAATAGTCCATAGAAGTCAGCCTCCCATGGGTCAAAACAGGGTGGAGAACGGAGCATGGATCTGGAATGGTAAATATGTGAGCAAGGGGTACTGAAAATGATAGTTTTAGATAGGTACTATCTGTCCTCTCAGACATGGACTTTATAATTTTATAAGTAGACTTATTCTCCAGAGCACAGAAATGTAAATAAAAGCATTCAATTTCAAGATTTTTAACTATGTTCTTTAGGACAATTTTATTGACCCTAAAATAATGCTTGAGATATCCTAAATAATATTAAGTCAATTTTCTGCCATAGTAAAACAAAACTAAGGATAAAAGCAAGTATAAAGGGGACAAGTGCCTAAAACCACCATCTGAAAATGCTTGTTCCTGGAAAATTGCTACAGTTTCAGCTAAGAATGGTAGCAGTCCACGGTCTTCTGGCCTCAGCTGCTCTCATTCCCCATCTTCTCCTTCATCCTTTGTTGCTTTGTGGCTTACTGGCCTAAAAATGGCAGGAAAACCAAGAGCTATAAAACCAGGGGTGACAGACTTGTTTTGGGGTGAGTGGAGGGGAGAAGAAGAACAAGGCAGAAGGATGAGTGTGAAAGCCCCAACGTTGCTGGCTAAAAGTGGAGCCTCATTTCAGAATGAATGGGGAAAGCCCACAGCTTTACTAGCCCAGGTTGCAAGGCTGGTTTAGGACAATGATCTTCCAGACAAAATTTAATAGTGAAAGCCATAACAGTGCTGAGAGAAACTCTCCACTCATCCCTGCGTGACACTTAACTATGTGTACATGGTGTCAGGGAGACCTAAGTAGGACCAGGGAAAAATGAAAGCCGAGGTAGACATGAGGTACCTATAATTTTGAAGGTGTCCATCAACACACACAAACCTCAAGCAAAGAAGCCTTAGAAAATTAACATGTCTGCTCAAATCATTGGCAGACCACTACACTCTGCAGACAGGGGGAATCGGGGAGTACAAGGAAGGAATGCTAAAAAATAAAAACAAAGCAAAACAACAACAACAACAAAAACTGAGCAGACACATTGTCAGCTTCAGAAGAAGAGAGAATCTGCAATTTAAGTTGAGGCACGTTACTAAACCAAACAAGGAAACAACAAAACCCCACAATACAGTGAGCCTTAGATAAATGAAACAGAATGTGCAAGGGCTAAAATATGTTATCTGAAATTATTTTCACATAACCATTACAAGATTTACAAGAAAAAGAAGAGTGCAAACCATACTCAAGGGGGAAAAAAAGCAGTCAGTAGAAATTGACTTTTGGAAACCCAGATGAAAGAACGAAATGGAAATTCTAAAGCTGACAAGTATAATAACTTTGAAAATTCAGTAGGTGGGCTCAACAGCAGATTTGAAACAGCAGAAGCCTTAGTGAATTAAAATATAGATCAATAAAAATTATCTAATACAAAGAACAAAAATAAAAGAGATTGAAAAAAAAAAGGAATAGAGTCTCAGAGATCTGTAGGACAATTTCAAGAATTCCAGGATATATTTTCTAGGACTCATATAAAGAGAAGAGAGAAAGGAGAGCATTATTTTAAAATATAATGTCTGAAATCTTCTCATTTTGATGAAAAACATGTATTTCCAGACTCAAGAAGCTCAGTGAACACCAAGTCAATCCACACATAAAAGAAAGTGCAACTAGACACATTACATTCAAATTCCTGAAAACTTAAGAGAAAATCCTGAAAGCAGCAAGAGAAAAACAACTCGTTGTATAGAAGGGGACAAGGTGATTAATAGTTAACTTCTTATAAAAAAAAAAAAGTGGAGACCACAAGAAGAAGGAGTGACATATTTAATGCTCTGAGGGAAAAAAAAAAAAAAGGCAACCAAGAATTCTATAGCCTAGTGAAATGATCCTTTAAGGAACAAAAGCAAAATAAAGACACTCTCAGATGAACAAAAATGAATAGAATCAATTGCTAGCAGACCTGACTTACAGGGAAAAACTAGAGAAGTCCTTCAAGCCAAAGGAAATGACATCAGATAGTAACTCAGATCTGCAGGAAGGAATGGAGTCACCAGAAATATGTGAGCAAATGAAGACTATGCGTGTACATGTATAATTTTTTTTCTTTTCCTTCCTTAATTTCCTTAATGTCAGAATATTATTTAAAGCCATAATTCTAACACAGTATAATTAGGTTTATAATATGCATGAAGGTTTTATGTATGTGACAATAACACAAAGGAATGGGGACAAATGAAATGGAGTTGTGCCGGCAGGCTACGTTTCCTTGAAATTAAGTCTGTGTCAGCTTTAAGTGAATTGTGAAAGTTAAAGATGAGTATTTTAACCCCTAGAGCAACTAACAACAACAAAAAAATCTCAATACAGCTAAAATATTGGGGAATTAAATGGTATCCAAAAAGTTTTGTTTAACACAAAAGACAGTGGAAGAATAGAAGAACAAAAAAGAAATGAGGTAGATGGAAAACAAATAGCATAATGGTAGGTATAAATCAACTACATCAGTAATTACATTAGATGGAAATGAGCTGAACACTCATAGGCAGAGGTGGAATGGATATAAACAAACAAACAAAAAACCGAAAACAAGATCGTTCTGTCTACAAAAGAAATATTTAAAACTCAAACATACAATTATGTGAATATAAAAGGATGCAGAAAAATGCCTGCCTACAGTAATCATAACAGAGTTGGAGTGGCTAGCCTTACATGAGATGAAATAGACCTCAGTACAAAGATTATTACAAGAGATGGTTTTGTTCATAACATTTCATAGTGATAAAAGGTAAATACATCTGAAAGATATAATTATAAATATATGTTAATAACAACAGAGCCTGGAAATGAAGCAAAAACTGACAGAATTTAAGGAGAAATAGAAAATATAACAGCCATAGTTGGAGATTTAGCAACTGCCATCTCAGCAGTTGATAAAAGCAGAGAGAAAATGAATAAGGATACAGACCAAATGGATCTGATATTTAAAGAATACTCTCCACATGACAGCAGCAAAACACATTGCAACATTGCAGACACGGGAACCATCTTCAGGATAGACCATACGCTATTCCCTAAAAAAAGTCTTCAAAAAATTAAAAGGTTTGAAATAATACAAAAGTGCTTTTTATCATAACGGAATTAAATTAGAAATATAAAGTAGAAAGGTATTTGAAAATCCCCAAAGATTTGGAACATAAGCCACAGACTTCCAAATAATTGATGGTCAAAGAAGAACTCACAAGGGAAATTGTATGATACTTTAAAGTCAGTAAAAATAACAATACAATATATCAAACAGTAGGAGACATAGCTAAAGCAATGCTTAGAAGGAAATATAGGTCATAAAATGCTTACATAGTTAAAGATGAAAAATCTAAATCAAAACTTACCTTCTACCTTGACAAGAGAGAAGGCAGAAATCAAACTTAGAGTAGATAGAAGGAAATAATAAAGATCAGAGCAGAAACCAATGGAACAGAAACAGAAAAACATTGGAAAATATCAATGTAACCCAAAGCTGGTTCTTGGTCAAGATCCATACAATTGATACATGTAAGTACACACCTTACAAGAATTAAAAGAATTATAGGGAAATATAAACAACTTTATATGCCTACAAATTTAACACTTAGAAGAAATGGATAAATTCCTAGAATGACACAAATCACCAAAACTGACTTGAAAAGTAAGGGAAAACCTGAAGAGACCCATGCAAAATAAGGAAATTAGCAACTGAAAACACGAGAGGAGGGAAATTGAAGTGTAGAGGTTACTTTATAAAAGTCTATATTCTTTGAATCTTTTACAATGAGAATGTGGTCCTAATTTGTTTGTGTGATAATAAAAATGTCTCTTTCTGCTAGCTATTGTCGTTTGACATTTCAGCCTAGCAAACTCATAGGACATTGACCCAGCACCACATTTATTTAGTTTTTAAAGCAAACAGGATGCAATGCAGCACACAGAACGGGAAGCCATGGTCTTGTACCTCCCAGGCATGGCTGGCAATCTTCCTGACATGCTGCTTAGAGAAAATGCATGGTCATAAGAAACGCAGCTAAAAATGTGCACACTACCACAGCTCAGGGAATCATTTGCTCTGGGATCCTTTGAGCTTTTATTCCTGGTAAGCCAGCCTGCTCTCTCAGGTGTGTGCCCCTAACTCCAAATCTCTGCATCAGCTCCATCTCATAAATACCAATTACTGATTACTTGGTCAAAACAGCGCGGTAAGATTTGCTCCTGTCCCTATTCCTTGGCCAGATTCTTTTTTAATATAGATATGCTCTAGTTAAATTCTTAAAATTATTTCAGTTAACTGAATTTGCAAGGAGTAATGAACATGGGTCAGATCTTCAGACTTTCCTTGAGACTAAAGGAAATGAATGCCAAAGAAACAGCTGTTAACTCCGTTTAAAAGTCTGGACAGGTATCACTCAGAGATATACAGAGATAAATAACAGATAATGTGATAAGATTATAGGTGAACTATTTTTTCCTTATTTATGTTTTTACTTGTTTTTGCAATTTTACAATGAGGAGTGATTCACTTTATATTCAGAAAAATAAAGCTATTTCCAAAAAATAGATTTTTATAAACAAAACCACATGTCTCTTCAATTAGGGACATGAGCAGTTGGTGTAGATGGTAAATATTGTCATATTTGCCATTGCTGAAATGACAACTTCATTGACATGCCAGTCTTAAAGATTGCATTTTCACTTTAATAACTCTGATTTTTAAAATATCACATCTTTTAAAAATTCCAAGTAAACTTTAAAATTAAAATAGAGTACATGTTTTGAGTACATTTAATTTCCTATTTTATTTCTGAAGCAGGTTGCGCTCTCCAGGAAGGAGGCTCTGAGACGGACATTAGCATGGAGGAGGTTTACTAACGGAAGATAAGAGAGGAAAGCTGGATTGGGAAGAGGGAAAGGTTAAGTCGCAACGTGGTCGCCACTGAAGCTTTAGCTGACCGCTAGTGCTGAAGAAGAACTTCCAGTCGTGTTCTGAGTGTGGGAAGAACAGCGAGGGAGAGAGAGAGAGAGAGAGAGGGAAAGAGGTAAGGGGGGGGAGGACATGAAGGGGCAGAGGAGCCAGTAAGGCTTCCGTAGGCTCATAGTGATGGCCCCAGGGAAGGGAGTGAGTCCGTGGGGAGGTGACTCTCTTCAGTCAGGGCAACACCTAACGGGAGTTGGCAGCTTGAGGCCTGTCTTCCTTCTAGGAGCCCTCATAGCAGACGGGAAGCTGTGCTTTATTCCTGAAGGGGAATCTGGGCAGTATATTAGAGTGTGCGTTACAATTTGGAAATGATGAATGAGTTACACCGAGTGTGTTTTGTAACACAGTCTATACAGCAGACACTATTAGTTGCCCAGCCAAGATCCAACTTCCCCTTGCGGTCTCATTTGTTTGAAGCAGCGATGTGCCAGGGCCAGGTGAAATAACACACGTCTCAACCAATTCTAAGAATCCTGTTCGCTGCTTTCGTAGAGCTTCCACCTGCTCTCCCACGCTCTGCAGCAGTTACATGTGGTCAAATAGCCTGATGGTAATAAGATAATGAAACTCAAGGCAGTGTCTGCTACAAGAATTCTGAAAAATATTTTTTTCCCTTGTTGAAATGCAAGGATGAAGCTGCTATCCCCTTATTACCTCCTAATTCCCTCTTCTTTTTCTTGTGTGCTGCTGCGGTACTTGTAGCTGCAGAAGTTACCTTGCACCTGAGAGAAAAAGGTCAAGAGAATTTTTATGAGTTTGTTCTGACATTTGTGAGCCACTGAATAAAGCCACAAACCTACTTCTGGGTTTCTTGCTCTTTAAGGAAAATAACCCCTAATTGTTTACATAGCTATAATGGTATTTTGTCAATGATAGTCTGTCATTGGTAACACAGCATAATCTAAACTGAGTTGAGTTATAAGATAGGATGATGACTCTATTGAAAATACATAATTGATATATCTAAGGTATGTGTGTGTGTGTTTACCAAAGCATGGTGTGTTTTCAACAAGTTTGTAGACACCAAATACAGTATTTTCCTTCTGGGACTTCATACTGCATATTAGCATGAACATATTAATGATTAGCCTTAAGTTGCTCTGCCACAGGGACACTTGGGTGGCTCAGTTGGTTAAGCGTCCAACTTTGGCTCCGGTCATGATCTCACGGTTCCTGAGGTCCAACCCTGTGTCGGGCTCTGTGGTGATAGCTCAGGGCCTGGACCCTATTCAGATTCTGTGTCTCCCTCTCTCTCTCTGCCCCTTCCCTGCTTGTGCTGTCTCTCAAAAATAAATATTAAAAAGTTTTTTTAAAAAATATATTCTGCCATAAATCTATTTCAAAGTTTATGCTTCTTAGACATATTTGACCAAAAGACACCCATTAAAACTTCACCTAGTACTGTGGATTCGATTAGGAAACATGGATCACATGTTCTGACCCATGGTTCATTACTGTGCTCCCTATTTCTGTGCTTATTTTCTGCAGTAGTATTCCTAGGGGCACCGAGTTCAGTTGAATTAAGGAAAAGCAGTAAAACACGGCTACTTTTTTTCCCCTTATGCTTATGACTGGAATAATCAAGCAAACAGACTAGCTCTGAAATACTGACATATTGAACTGTGTTTTAGGATGTGGTCAAAGCTTAGCAGAGAAACACGTGTAACAGCACAATTGTAGGTCACAACTAGCCTGCAAACTTTGTTTGCTGGTCACAATTAACATCCTGTGTCTCTCTACACTATTTTTATCTGCCTGCATTCAGCCCCCTTTCACTCCCGGGTAGGCTTGCTTATTGCAGAAACAGACATGATGTGGAGACAGGCCGTCGTCTGTTTTGGCACAGGAAGTAATGGTTGTGGCCACCTGAACAAGTGTCTTGAGTTGCATTTGCTCATGCAGCTTCTCACCCCAGCCCCTCTAGAAGGGGCTGTGGGACACTCCCTCCAGAGGCACTCTCATGTGAAAGACTGGGACCTGGCCTTGCTTCTCTCTGACTTGCTTCAAAATGGTCCATCATCACCTGGAAACCTAGATTTCATCCTTGCTACTTTGGCATGTCTCTCATCCTCACATCCGATCCATTTTCATGCCCTGACTTGAAAAGATTTATTAATTCATTCACACCATCCCTCTGCTGCCCCCTGTAGACGGAGCATCATGATCTCTTGCCTAGACCACTGCCTCTCCACTTCTACACTGATGGCTCTTATGATCTATTACCCATACATCACCCAGGATAACATTTAAAAAACTGAATTAGACCAAGTCACTCCATGCTTAATCAGTGCTCTCAATGGCTTTATATTTCCCTAGGAATAAAATTTCAACTCCTTACTATGGCTTTACGCCCCATATTGTCTGGATTGTGCACAGAATTCCAACTTCAACGTAATACTTTTCCTCTTGCTCTATAGAGCAGAGCAAATTACAACCCATGGGGCAAATCTCCCTATCACCTGTTTTTCCAAATAAAATTTTGTTAGCACACAGCTGTTCTTCCTCACTTATAGACATCTATGGCTGCTTTTGTGTTGCAAAGTAGAGTTGAGTAGTTTCCACAGAGAACACATGGCCTAAAAAGCCTAAAATAGTCACTGTCAGACCCATTAAAGAAAAAAATAATATGTGCCACTCTTCTCTAGAGCCTCACTAGCCTTTTTTTATCCCCTTGATCAAGATAAACTCTTTATTACCTCCAGCCTTTGCACTGCTTGAAGAGGGTAAAATGTTTCTTTATAAGGCTTCTTTTATCTCCTCCTCAGTGGCTCAGCTCAAATTTAAATATTCAGAACAGCCTTCCTTTAGAACTCTAGCTGAAGTAGGGCGCTCATCTCCCCAGGTACACTCTACTCTATTATATCCTATTTCTTGTGTAACACATTAGAATGGAAATTATTTTGCTTATGTTTTTGTTTATGGTTTACTTTCTTCCACAAGTCTCTAAGCTCCGGGAAGTCCCACCCCATTTCCATCTTCTTCAACACTGCTTCGCCAGTATCTAGAGAGTGATTGCACGTAGGAAGTGCTCTGCAAATATGTGTTGATTTTAAAAAGTAACTATTATAACCAAAAGTCCTGAATGACATTCAGTCATTTAGTTGGATATCCAGTATAAATTTCCCACAGGAAATACATGCTTCTCCTTTTATTTCAAAACAGCCTAGAATGCATGAAAGGATAACAACAAATATTATGATTGCTGTTCCTAGAGGTAGTCCAGTTGTTCTTTGTATTCATTCATTCATGCATTTATTCATTCAAAAAGTATCTATTGATTGGCATCTGTGGGAAGTGTGGGGCAAGACATGATTTACTAGGCTTGTCCATTAAGCACAAGTATGATTATCATTGTCTTAATTTGCCTAAGAGATTTCAAAATTCAAAGGGACACCATTCTGAGATTTCCTCAACCCGCTACGTTTCTCATCCAGAACTACTGCCTCAAAGATTCAGCAAGAATTTTGCTGTTAACCCTGGGATGAGAGTCGTCAGTGTTGGTCTTACAAGTCCCAGTGGAAAGTGCTCTGTAGAACTCAGCATGGATGCATAGATATGGCCAAAGCATTCTGTAAGCTAGGATAGAGTAACTGGTGTTTCTTTTAGCAATTATGAGCCTGGTTATGGGCTTGGATATGGCTCTTGTCGTTGAGAGCTGTGGGCAGTGTAGTCACACTGGGTATTTGTGGAACTAGACAAAATGTCATCTGATAGCTAAGAATCGGGGTGGAGAAAAAAGCGAAAGCATAATTTTTCTACACTATAACAGTCGTTCTAATCATTTAATCCCTTCTCTTTAGCTATGGCCAACAGCTTGCAAGTCTTACTTATTTATCTTTGTATCTCTCAAGGTACCCAACTCAGAGATTTCATGCTGTATTCTCTTACATAGTTGCTAAATTGAATAGCAAGTACACTTTGAGACAAGCGATTTTCCCTGTGATTTCACCTACAGTGAATGCACCAGAAGTGCTTGCACGGTTCTTCACTAGAGTGGGGCTGGTGTTCCATGCTACCAAACCCATTCAGTTTCTGAAACTCCTTGTAAACTCTATGTGTAAGTAAATTTGCAATGGCAGTATTGAAAGATAGACCTAAGGTCTTTTGGTGTTGTAAGATAAAGCTGTCTCTTAATTGCCATCTTGTTTGGAAATGGCAAAGGATGGGTTTCAGGATGATTATCAAGCTGTAATCTCATTAACCTGCCCTTGAAATCAGTTTTACTACAAGCTGCAAGATGGATTTCCTGTGGGAAACCACCACTCTTCCCCTCCCCCTCCCCTTGCCACCACTGAGTCTTAACTGGCATCATTTCCAAGAAAGCTCTGCAGAGTTAGCAAACAACAATAATGGTGATGAGTTTTAAGCATCTACATTTCTAGACAAAAAAAGGAGAGAAGGAAGGAGCATATAAGTGTTATGTATACAGTTACTATTCATTTAGTCTTATCGAAGTGCTTTACATACATTGGGGCAAATTCTTTCAACGTTAGCCTGTTCTCTGTATAGAGAGAATTAAATTCTTAAAAAGGTTTTTTGCCTATTTTCATTTACACACTTGAGAGCCACCCCGTGCTAATTGTTCTAGCAAATATTCACACACATTGTTCCTATTTGTCATCATTCTTCTATCAGTGAAAACTCATTAGAAATATCAAAACAAATTGCTAGCAATCAATGATTATACAAAAAGCTCAATATTGCCCCATTATTAATAAAAGCAAAACTATTTGCATGGAAGAGATCACAGCATAGGGATATCGCTTTGCTCAGAATCCGTATCCTTATTTGATATCAAAAAGCTGCCATATTGAAGAACTTAAAACCATCTGGACAGGGGTGCCTGGGTGGCTCATTTGGTTAAGCGTCTGACTTCAGCTTAGGTCACGATCTCATGGTTCATGGGTTTGAGCCCTGCGTCCGGCTCTGTGCTGACAGCTAGCTCAGAGCCTGGAGCCTGTTTCAGATTCTGTGTCTCCCTCTCTCTCTGTCCCTCCCCTGATCACACTGTTTCTTTCTCTCAGAAATAAATAAAACATTTTTAAAAATTAAAAAAAAACATCTGGACAAAATAAAAGGCTAATAAATCATTTGGAGAACTGTGGCTACTGGTAAATATTGCTCTTTCACAGCTGTTTCAGAAATTTCCACATATTTGAACAACACTGAATTATGTCCAAAAGAAAAATTAGATAATAGTTTTAGGTAAGGAAATGCAGATAAACTTTTAAAAATTAAATAGTACTGTTAATAGCTCAATGTCAGCTGAGCTATCATGTAGTTGAGAAGGAATCAATACTGTTTCTCCCTTACAAGTGAACACCCAAACTCGTTTTCTAGCAAAACCCTGTGAGCCAAAGGCTCCAACTTATTTAGTGACTCTGTTAGGATAAAAAGAACCTGGATTTGTGGGAAAGGATAAATTTCATAGAAATTGTATATAAAAGCTTTAAATTGTACTATGTAATCTTCATAGGGCAGAGACTATTCCTCATGTATTATTGCGGTTCTCCGTAATGCCTGAAAGAGATCCATGAGCATGAGAGCTGCCCAGTGTTTATTTGCTAACAGAATGGATTTAGTGCTAAATCAAACTAGTAAACCTAGACAATCCTAAATTATACTTATTATTTTACATTTAAATATTATAATGGACTTCATTTTGTTATGTACTTTTGAATTTTTATCTTTCCTGAAATTCAAATGTATAGAAACAGGTAAATTAATATCAATTCTTGGTGAGCAATAAGCAGATTTTATAGAAGACTGGTTTTTGAATTATATAGTCTATCAGCCTGATGCATAGCTACCATCCATCATTTAGAGCAGCATGGCAAGCAAAAGAGATGTTGTGATATTTTTAAAAAAATTTTTTATGTTTGTTTATTTTTGAGGGAGAGAAAGAGAGAAACAGAGCATGAGTGGGGGAGGGGCAGAGAGAGACAGAGGAAAGAAGACTCCAGGCTCTGAGCTATCAGCCCAGAGTGTGAAACAGAGCTGTGAGATCATGACCTAACCAAAGTCAACAAACTTAGCACCCAGGCGCCCTGAGGTGCTGTGATCTTTAAGATGCACACTTCAGAGCAACTCATTTTTTTTTAATTCAAGTATTTTATTTTAAATTTTACGTTTAACTCTTTTGCCTTATTTCTCACTCAAATAATTTATTATATGCCTATTTTAGTAAACTTTTAATATTTGAAGACTTTTAGATTTATAGAAGTATGACAAAAATAGCATGGAGACTTTTCACATGCCTCGGACTCAGATTCCCCTATAATCCTACATTACATTGGTACCTTTGTCACAGTTATAAGCACCTGCATGGTGTATCTTTCTCCACCTCTTTACTTTTGATCTATTGGTGTCTTTATATTTAAAATGATTTCTCCTAGACCACATATAGTTGAGCATTGCTTCTTAATCTACCCCAACAATCTCTGTCTTTTTATTAGTGCATTTAAGCCATTCACATTTAAAGTGATTATTGAGATATATAGATTCATATCAGCCAATTTTGGAACTGTTTCCTATTGATTGCCAGAGATTTCCGTTTCTGCCTTCAGTGCTTCAAACGGAATATTTTATAAGTATTTTCAATTTCATTCCTCTCTTAGCATGCCAGTTATACTTTTTAAAAATAAATATATTGTTGATCCTAGAGCTTGTCATATACATTTTTAACTAAATCTGCACTTAAAAGAACAATTCCATTTCATGTGTAGTGCAGGAAACTTACAAGAGTGTTCCCAATTCCTCTATCTCACCCCTTGTGACATTGTTGTCATCCATTTATTTCTTTATAATGTTATAAATACGCAATACATTATTATTATTTTTGCTCTAAATACTTATGTTTTAGACCAATTAAGAATAAAAAACACTTGGGGCACTCGGTGACTCAGTAAGTTAAGCATCAAACTCTTGATTTAGCAGCTCAAGTCATGATCTCACAGTTCATGGGACAGAACCCCATATCAGGCTCTGCACTGATAACAGCATGAAGCCTACTTGTGATTCTCTCTCTTTCTCTATTCTCCTCTCTCTGTCTCTGTCTCTCTAAAAATAAATTAAAATTTTTAAAAAGAATAAAAACTACTTTATTTTACCTTGGTCTACCAATCCTGTGTCTGAGCTGTCCGCTCCTCACACTCTCGGACGTACTTATTGCCCTCCTCACCAGTCTTTTTGAACAGGAATAAAAATGAGTGGCTCCTGATGTAGTTGAATTAAATAACACTTTTTCTCAGTCCACATGATTCAACCAAAAATGATAAGGAGGCATATTTACTTGAGAGTTAAGATAAAGTATAACCAACTACCCTCTCTCCCATTTTCCCACCTCTGGTCTCATGGTAGAATGGTTTCACTGAAGGAAATTGTTTCCTTTGGGAGAACATACAGCTCACTGGGCATCCAGGAAATGTTTTTTATTTCTTCTCTAAAACTCTTTCTTTCTTCATGTAAATCCAAGTTTCTGACCCATATTGTTTTCCTTTGGCCTGGAAAAAATTCTCTTCACATTTCTTGCACCCTAGGTCTGCTGGTAATGAATTTACCGCATATTTATTTGTCTGAGAAAGTCTTCATTTCTTCTTCACTTTTAAAGTATAATTTCACCACATATAGAATTCCAGATTGATGGATTTTTTTTCAACAGTTTCAGTGTTTCATTATACTGTCCTCTGGCTTTGACAGACAAAGTATGCTGTCATTCTCATCCTTGTTCTTCCATAGGTAAGGTGGATTTTCATTTGCTTTTTCCCTCCTGGCTCCTTTTAAGATTTTCAAATTGTCTTTCATTCTCCTCAGTCTGACTATCGTATAGCTGGGTGTAGTTCTTGATATTTATCATGTTTTGTGTTCTCTGGGTTTCCTGAATTTGTGACTTGGTGTCTGTCATTAATTTTGGAAAGTTCTCCAGGACATTATTCCAAATATTCGATCCCTTCTCTTTCTTCTTGTCTTACAGGTCTTCAACATTCTGTTTCATTTTCTTCATTCCATATTCTCTTTACCTTTCAGCTTGGGAATTTTCTATTAACCTGTCTTCAGGTATACCGATTCTTATTCAGCTACGTCAAGTCTTTCTAGCATTTCCTGTTGATTCTTAGAATTTCTGTCTCTCTGCTTATATTATCTATATATTCTTACATGTTGTCTACATTTTCCATTAAAGTCTTTAACATATTAACCATAATTATTTTATACTTTTCTGATAATACCAATATCTGTCATATTTGAATCTAGCTCTGATGATTTGTCTTTATGGACTGTTTTTCCCCCCTTGGCTTTTGTCATGTCTTTTTGAAAGCCAGATGTGTTGTATTGGGAAATAGAAACCCAGCTAAATAAGCCTTCAATGTGAGGATTTATGTGAACGTGGCTAGGAGTTGGGCACTGTTTACTGTTTTCTGTAGCTGAAAGAGGCATCAGATTTCTCTAGTGTCTCCACTTTCTGTCTCACATTTTGACTCAAGTCTTCCCTAAGTATTCCACTTCAAGTAGAATCTGTGTCTCCTAGGGCTTTCAGCTGTAATCTGCTGCTATTCTAGTTGGTGTGGTGCTAAGGTGCTGGTGAGGGGCATTCTATATCCTTTTAATTAAGCCTCAGCCTTCCAGTGAGCTGCATCTCTGACTTGCGACTTTCCTAAGTGATTCTTCTTGTATAGCTCCCCCCACCCAAGCCCCTGCCACTTTCCTTGGGTGAGACAGTGGGGCTAGATGGGGCTGGAGTGAGAGGAAGATCTTTCTGCCACAGTTCTGGTAGCGGTTCTGCTGAAGGTTTTTGTTTTGTTTTTTGTTTTTGTTCCCATGAGAAGTAGACTTTTGTTAGGAGGAGGGTTCCAGGCAGGTACATTTCACACTAATTATTCTTCCACTCTCCTTTCCAAAGCCAAAAGGGTTATCTTTCTCAAATCTTTACCATGAGAATATGTTGGGTTTCCTGGATGTAAAGTACATAAAAGAGTATTTAGGAATGCCCCCTAAAACTTAGACCCCCAGAAGTTATTCAGTCTTGTATTAATCCATAGTCAACCTCTAGCAATCCATTAAAACTACCATTTAAATATTTCTATCACTTTATGCCATTAGTGACCTCTACTGTAGGTAAGCAAATCTTACTGTGACTCTGGATTTACCTGTCTCTCCAGATTTCAGGGTAGTGTTTTATATCATAAACTCAGTTCACTGATGGGTCCCAGGAAAGGTGTTGATTTTCTTGGCAGCTTGGAGTAATGATCTCCAAGCTCTTTAAATGTTGAAGCTGAAACCTGTGTTTAACTTTCACTGGCTGTCTTTGGCAGATGAAAGTTTCATACTTAAATCTTAAAATATTTGTGCTTTTTTTTCTTGACAATACATCAACGGCCATTGATTTGGATTTTTATCACCAGCAATAAAAAGGCCACAGAAGCATTTTACATCTCATGCTGCACATTTTACATCTACGGTGCTTCCTTTCATTTTGCTGAAAATGCCTGGCTTTATGCCCTTCAGCCACAAATCTTAAATGTACAAATGGACACAAATTATATCAAATAGCTTTTTAAAGTATATATATATATATATATATATACACACACACACATACATATATATATGGTTTTCTTATGTTACACATTTTACCTTTTTATTGTATAATGCATATTCCTAAGAGTGTACAAAGCACAGATGTACAGTTTAGAAAACGATTATAAAATCATTACCCCTGTAGTGACCCACATTAAGAAATATACGATTGCTAGTTAAAAGCTTCCAATGTAATGCTAAGTCGTAATAGAAATAATGCTCTATTACTTGTTCCTAACTTGCCTTGTTCTTAACTTTACAGGGAAAGCCTCTAGAGTTTCTCCATTAAACAAAATGATTACTATAAATACCAAAGTATATGCTTTTCATTTTTACTATTTTATTGAGAGTTTTTATCAGGAATAAATATCTATATCCATCTTTTTTTTTTCCCCCAGAGACCTTTCAGTATGTTTGGAGATACTGAAATGATTTTTCCCTTTGATCTTTTATTATGGTAAATTAAGTTAACAAATTTCTTAATAATGAATGTTCCTTGTATTCTGGAGGTAAGTCATACTTGGTCATGATGACTTTTTCTTTTATATGCTGACAAGTAGAATTAGTTGACCTTTTAAAGAGGTAATTAAGGGAAATGAGGTCCTATGAGTGGTCCCTAATTCAATATGACTGGTGTCCTTATGCGAAGAGATTAGGGCAGAGACATACACTGAAGAGACACTATGTAAAGACAGGAAGAAGACACCCATTTGCAAACTAAGGGGAGAGGCCTCAGAAAAAATCAACTGTGCCAATACCTTCACTTCTAGCTCCAAAACTGTGATGAAATAAATTTCTGTTGTTTAAGTCCCCCAGACTCTGACACATTGTGTCAGCAGCCCTCGCCACTGGTACATGACAGCATTCACATCAGCGCTTATAAGCACAGTCAGGAAAAATCACTGTGGTGGGATGACCAGGATTCTGAAGATCAAGGATTTCAGGCAACTGTTAACAGAAATTTGGATATATACATTTTTACAGAGAAGTCAATTTCCTGTGTTACATAATGGGCTAACAGAGTTGCTCTTTTTTGATCCATCTATCATTCTCTTTTAATCCTTCAAAGAAGTATTTTTCAGCCAAGAAGTATGATCAATGATAGTACCAATTTTAAATCCAACCCTGTAAATGAAGTAAGAGTTCCAAATAATCCACTTTCTCTATTATCAAAATTCTTATCTAACTGTTCAATGTTTTCCAGTTTGAATTTGTTTTGCCTTATGCCTCTACATGTTCACAGTGTACTGAAGTTATGTATTGAAGGTTCAGCTTGGAAAAATTATCTGCTGAATAAGCTAAATTTGTGAGTGACTATTTATCCTTAAAGTGAGAAATAAATTCATGTACCTTTCCCAGTTTTACTCTTTGCCATAGTGACTTTTTATTTTATTAATGAAGAAAAAATAGCAATTCATCCCTCAGTTTAAAAACTCTGATCATCAACTTTTACTGGCCAAGAAAACATGTATCTTTGTGAAAAAATACTTTAAAACTTCACATGTAAGTAAGTCTTTTAAATTTATGATTTTTATCCCTCTGTAGAATGTAGAAAGGCAGACTTTGAGGCAAAGTATCTTGCTTCCACATTCAGGATGCTTAGTAGCCGTGTAAACATCCACCTGGGAAGTTTTGTTCCTTATATATTAACTCCAACTTTTCTCATATCTGCAAGTATGTTCCATTCAATAGCAAGCTCAGTGAAACTCCTGCTCAAATTTTCATCCATGATTTCATCAAGTATGTAATAAATTAACCTGACTTTAGATGTTACTGGTATAAATGTAGTGAACAAAACCAGTAGAGTGACTGTATCACTACTCTCTGTATTGTCATCTAACCGCATGCTGAAGGCTCAAGTTGAACTTTATCTCTCAGCTACTTGTTTGAATCCAGCCTTATCTATAGCACAATGCTTTATCAGATTTATACTCTTATACAAGGTCCACCTTGCAAAGTAACCCCAAAACTGAGGTTAAGGAAAAATATCAGGCAATTTTATTCTCTTGTTTGAGTGTATATTTTACAGTATGGCTCCTCATCAAGGTTTCTTGTTTTCTTTTTAGTTTCAAAATGTAGGTATTTTACTAATGAACAAATGATTAATTCATGAGCTTTCACAATTTAAATCCTTTCTTAAGGATTCTAAGGATTTTGTGTTTTGAGTCACCTTCTGAGTACCCCTTAGCTCTAAAGAAACGGATGCTTTTAATGGTATTGATAGAAGGATATTAAGTGGGACTAAGGTTGCATTCATTTGGGGGAAGCATCAAGAGTTGGGGAAGGGAGGAATTTGGGAGACTTGAATGTGGAAAAGAGAACTGAAGGGAGAAGATACTTTTTGGGTGGATGATGTAGATGAGAGGGTGACCGTGCAAGATTTTTAAAGATGCCTACTTTGCTTTAAAATAGACTTTTCCGGGGCACCTGGGTGGCTCAGTTGGTTAAACGTCCAACTTCGGCTCAGGTCATGATCTCACTGTTCGTGGATTTGAGCCCCGCATCAGGCTCTGTGCTGACAGTGCAGAGCCTGGAGCCTGCTATGAGTTCTGTGCCTCCCTCTCCTTCTGCTTCTGCCACTCATGCTCTGTCTCTCAAAAATAAATAAACATTAATAATTTTAAAAAAGAAAAGTAAATAAAATAAAAGAGTCTTTTCCAAAGGACACCTGGGTGGCTCAGTTAAGTGACTGACTCTTGATTTTGGCTCATGTCATGGTCTTGAGGTTTGTGAGATCAAGCCCTGAGCTGGGCTCTGTGCTGACAGGTGTGGCCTGCTTGGGATTCTCTCTGCCCCTCCCTGACTCATGCTGTCTCTCTCTGTCTCTCAAAATAAATAAATAAACTTAAAAATATATAAAGTGGTCTTTAAAAAAGATAATAAAATAAAATAGAGTTTCCCTCTTACATGGTCCACTGAGAGACTGATTAAATTATTAAATCTTTTAAATTACCTTTTAGCTGTCAAAACCAGACAATGTGGGTTTCAGGATTGAATCGATTTATACTGGATTGATTTTTACATATCACCTCAGAAGGGACCGCTTCATGCTATTATTCCTTAGGACTTTTTCCATAGATGAATGGAAAATGACAAGGAGCAAACACTTCCCAAGAACATGATTTGGCTATGGCTGGTTCTTCACCGGCTTGTTTCCCTTTGATTACATAAAACTACCAACTCCTTAATGTTCAGTTAGGTGGTTCTATTACGCTTTGTTTCCGAAAAGCCTTCCCAGAGAAATTTAGGAAGAATTCATCACCAGTAGGCCTTCCAAATACTTCTTAGGTGAATCAATTAATTTAAGTTATATGTATCTGCCTTTTGCTCTCACACTCCCCTGTTCATTTCCTTTTTATTTTACAGGAGTTTCTTGGTAGAATTTTTCATGAGAATTCCCATCAGTCACCACCATGATAGAATAGGGAGGTGTATAGGTAAATGGGGTGCTCACACCTGGGGGCTGAGTGAGACATGGAGCAGATTATGTAAACAAGCTATCTCCTTGCCTGCTCACAGTGACAAGTTGCTTATCAAAGGTCTTACCAAAATCAGTGTGCTGATTGTGGCTAATAAGTCTTCTGGAGACATTCCCCCAACCCTGTTCCAGTTTCACAGTGACCTGGTGAAAGGAAAGATCTAAGCCTAGCACCTAGATAGACCACTAGGTGCTGCTCCATTGTCAGGGGCAGCAATGCTGTTGGGTCAGCTGACTCTCAGCTGCACAAGACAGCTCCCAGAAAGTGAGCGTGGGTGGGAGCACCTCAAACCACACAGGCACATGAGGCAGAGGCTCTCTGTGCCCACGCACCTGAGTGACTCGTCTGGATGCGGTATTTTAGTCAGTAGGGGAATAACACTGTGTTTTGTGGCTGGGCCTGTATTTACCCTCTCCTTGTCAACCCCAGTCTTGAAATATCTTGAACCCCCTACATTCTCCACTCAGTTGCTTTTAACTTTGCTTTATGATAACATTTCCTTCACAGATGGGAAGTGATAAAGCACTTCATGTAAGTATACTTTTTTTTTTTTTAAGTAATATCTACACCCAACATGGGGCTTGAACTTACAACCCTGAGCAAGAGTTGCATGCTCTACTGACTGAGCCAGCCAGGTACTCCAAGTATACTATTTTAAGAACAATTAAATCATCTCCATAAAATGGTTCTGACATGGGCTCCAAGGGCTAGCCACTGAGAAGATTGGCTTCTCCCCAGTTGTGCCTCATCTGTGTTAATGAATCTTCACAGTTGGGGGAATGTTCTTATTGCTGTCCCTGCTCTATCCTTATAAAGGGGGTTTTACTTTCATTGCCATACTATCCTTTCCTTCAACAGTTATTCTCTGAGTACCCACAGCCACCATGAATTGGGCTAAATACTGGGGATACAAAGATGAGATTGCTGTTGCCTTTATAATCTATCAGAAACCAGATGTGAAAATAATCAGTTGTATCAGAAAGCACAATGAAATAGGCCTAGGACAAAGGTATATGTAAGATGTTATGTTTAATCCTTGTGACAAGAATATCCCACTGAGAAACTAGTGTTTGAGGAAGGACTTAAAAATGAGTTGATGGGGAAGCATTTGGGTAGCTCAGTTGGTTAGGCATCCAAATCTTGATTTTGGCTCAGGGCACAATCTCATGGCTCATGAGTTTCAGCCTCATGTGGTGATCTGACTATTGGGTTCTGCACTGCGGTGCCTGCTTGGAATTCTGTCTCCCTTCCTCTCTCTCTGCCCCTCGCTCACTTGTGTGCACTCTCTCTCTCTTTCTCAGAATAAAGAAAAATTAAGAAACTTATAAAAAATTTAAAAAATGGAGGGAATCTAGGTGGCTCAGTCAATTAAGCCAACAACTTTGGCTCAGGTCATGATCTCATGGTTCGTGATTTCTAGTCCCACATCAGGCTCTGTGCTGACAGCTCAGAGGCTTGAGCCTGCCTCAAATTCTGAGTCTCCCTCTCTCTCTGGTCCTCCCCCTGCTTGTACTCTGTTTCTCTGTCTCTCTCTCAAAAATAAATAAACATTTAAAAAATGGTATATTTTTATACTATGTCAATCACTAGGTATGACTTTCATCACTATGTTATCTTCTTGATGGATTGCATCTTGATGAATATAACTTAAGTTAATCATCGCTGGTTTAGCATTTTTGGTTTAAAATTCTACTTTGTCTAATTTATTAAATTACTTTCATTAAATGAAGTAACTGAATCTTTAATAATTGGATCTTGGTCTTCTGCCTGGGCCTTGAGAAGGAATAATGCAATGAGAAATGAGCCCAATCTTTGATCTGATCCTTGAGGGTATTGATCAGGGAAGATGTGGTTTTGTTGACTAGGAACTAGAGAAACAGTAGAAGATGGGAAACCTGTAAAAGTCCTGAGTCTTGAATATACACCAGAGCCAATACAATTAATGGCATTCGTTTCTCTTTCATACTTCTTTGAAACCCAAACCCATTTCTCTGCCTCTCCTAAAGTCAGGGCATGTCAGGCCTTGTAGAGTTGAGGTATGGGCCAGGATAAACCATTAACACTTTCTGTATACCCAGTGAGATGCATGTTCTCCCAAAGAAAACAGTGTTCCTTCGGTGAAACCATTCTACCATGAGACCAGAGGTGGGAACATGGAAGAGAAAGTAGTTGCTTACATTTTATCCTTGTTCTTAAATAAATATGCCTCCTATCATATTTGGTTAAATTATGTGGGCTGAGAAGAGGTGTTATTTAATTCAACTTCGTCAGATGCCACTCATTTTTACTCCTGCCCAATAGGACTAATGAAGTAGGCAATAAGATACTGACAGACTGAGTGTGTGAGGAGTGGACAGCCCAGACACAAGAGTGGTATTTCAGGGGTCCCAGAATAAGAGACTAGAGAGTCCACAAAATGCACATAGAGAAAGAGGCGCTGTTATACATCTTCCAGGCCCAGGGGGGACAAAATTTTCTTAGGACAGTTCTAGATGTCAACATTCTTCACCCCCTTCTTCTTTCTCTCTACCTGCACCACTACTCTAGGGAGCTTAGGTATACAGCAGCTAGAGGGAAGAAGCAAAGTAGAGGAGAAAATACAGAAGTTAGAAAAGAAGAATATTCCCAGGGAATTGTGCTTGAACTATATCCAGAGCTGAGGAGTCTTATTCTCCCTTGAATTTGATATCAATGACAAGATCTGTATTGGGGGATGATAGGACATGGTGGGGTAATTATATTTTGCATGTAAAAATGATGTGAATTGTGTTGAGATAGAAGACTGTGACAAATTGTATCTTCCAAAGGTGGATATAATAAAAGCTGTCTTCCTACCAGCCACCTCTTATTTGCCCTGTCTAATCAGCATGTTCTTCTGTGTTATGACCTTGCCATTCTCCATCAGTTTCTACCTTTTTGAATCTGGTTTGACCTTAGTGACTTGCTTGATTAATAGGAAGTGGTGGCAGTGATGTTATTATGCATGTTCAAGGCTAGTCATAGGAAGACTTGTAGCTTCCTCCAGAGCCTCTTAGAATACTTTCTCTCATGAAACTCTATTTCTAAATCCAGCCACCATGCTGAGAAAAGTGCAAGCTCATGAAGAAGAACATGCAGTGTTGCAGTTAACAGCTCCACCTAAGCTCCCAGCCAGTTGTCAGCAATGCAAGCAAGCCCTCTTGAGAACCTAGCCCAGTTCAACTTTTGATGCCAACATCTGGCAGCAATTGCATGAGCAGCCCCAAATGAGAGCCATGTAGCTGAACCCAGACAGCATACTGAACCATGAAAGATAATAATAAAGGTAGCCTATATTCTCTGGTAGGCCTAGTGCTGACTTTGTGATCCAACAGACAGTGAAACTATCACAAATGTAATCTGTTTTTTTCTCTTCCTTTTCTGAATATACAGGTACCAAAAATAAAAATGTTTGTTCTTTATCTATCCCTTTTCCTCCCACCTTCCTTTCTTAGAAACTTGATTTCTGCCATTCAAAGATTGTTTTAACTATCTGTGGTTTCTATTTATCTTTAGATTCTTAATTTCCCTGTTTCTAAGAATTCATTGAAGAAAGATACCTGTTTTAGTAAACTCTTCCATCATATAGCTTTGCAAAACTTAAGAATTGAGCCCCACAAAATTACTTTTCAGTAGTATAAGTATAAAGGGAGAAAACTTAGGTAAAATCTAAGTGAACTTGTCCTCATGTTTTATGTCCTGAATATCAAGAGCTTAGACAAGCCCTACAACTGAGAAATTGTAAAATTCAAAATTTTTAACATATATAAACAATTATTGCATATCAGCATTGGTTATACTGAAAAAAAAAAACCAACTGCGAAAAGTGGAGATTAAAAATTTCATTCAGCAAATATTATAAAGGGTATTTTCCATTTTGCATTAGACTTCTGGTCAATCCACAATCAATCATGGCTGAATCCTTGTAAAGATTCAGTCCATTCACACAATTTCTAGTGAAATTTTATAATGAATAATTCACAAGCCTAGTTTGATGAGAAAGATACTTTCCTGGCAAAACTGAAATGTATTGATAAGTTGAGCATTTCCCTCACTTCTTAAGAAAATCATCTAGACAAAGTGTTCAGTCTCATTTAGTGAGTTACATGATGAACAAGTTATGTACAGTTTCCCAAATGTAGCATGAAGTTTAAACAACAGATGGAAAAATTGAAAGAAAAAAAAAACAACTGATTTAGGGAATGACATCAGAGACTAAGATGTAATGTCAAAGCAAGTGCTTTCAGGAGGAAATACAAAAAGACTATACTGAAGTGTTCTCATGGACATATGAAAAAACTTGTTTCCTTTAACTTCCCAAAAAGAATTCTATGAGTAGAAATTATTTAAGTTGAAGTACTTCTTCCTAACTACATTGATAATATCCACTATTTTTTTATAGAATAACCACAAACATAAATTTTAATCAATTATAAACAATATACCTATACAATTAACTAATCATTTGTGGACTTAATTTAATATAGAATACTGTAGTAGTTGCCTCACCCTTAATCTTACTCAAAAACTCTTTATTTTATTTTTTACTTAAAAATTTTTAATATTTATTTATTTTTGAGAGAGAGAGAGACAGAGCATGAATTGGGGAAGGGCAGAGAGAGAGGGAGACACAGAATCCAAAGCAGGCTCCAGGCTATGAGCTGTCAGCACAGAGCTTGACGCAGGGCTAGAGCTCATGAACTGTGAGATCATGACCTGAGTTGAAGTTGAACGCTTAACCGACTGAGCTACCCAGGGACCCCCCTTCTTTATTTTTATAGTAAAAAGTAGAAGTTGGGTGGTTTTGAAAATTTTCTTTGAGACCTTCTGATTAGCATTTTTGGACAATAGAAAGCATATGAATTTTGCAACAAAAGTTATCTGGTTGTATAGATTTCATGTGAGTGGGAGTTAAATCACAGAGCTTTTTGAGACTAAGTTCTCTCATTTAAAAATGAGAATGAGGCATATCTACCATGGAAAATTAATCAAAGTCATAACATGCTCCAAGTTGTAAATCACCAACCCCCTTTACTCATCAGGGTTAGGTGTCTCTCTGTGCTCTCTTTCAGTACCCTGTAACCAACTCATTGTATAGTATTCCACTTGTCTGATAACTCATGTAACTTATGGGTAGGGGCAGTGTCTTGCCTGAAATTGTGTGCCCAGTGCCTATCCACATTACCTGAGCCAACTAGGTTCTCAGTTAATGAATGAATGAATGAGACATTCAAGGCTGGCTCACTTTTCTCTGAATTTACATATTGTATATTGAACAGTATGGATATTACAAAATATTTCCACCATCACAGAAAATTAGTAACCAGACCTAGTTTTGGGTGAAGAAATGATATTTTTTACAGGAACAGTGCAAGAATGAGATGTTCTATTTGTTTAAATATGTTACAATTATCTTCTGAGAATGCTGCCCCCCATCTTAATGTGACTTACTTAAACACTTGACAGTATTCAAATATTACATGTTTACCATAAGTAATAATAAATCATCTTTGTGGTGAGAATTAGAGGGGCTTTATATGTTCATAAAGAGTAATGTGACCAAACCATGATCTCCTAGAACAAGACGACTTGTAGTACAAACATAGTGGTAAATGTGACTGAGTGCTGAGGGAGCTCCAGCTGATCTAAAAACTCTATTTGTGAATAATTTTAAATCAAGAGGAAAGTTGGCCTATATCCTTTTTTTTCAAGATACTGTGATTTTATAAATTGTTAAATGCTTTAATAACAATCCTCAAGGGGACTGTGTGATATTCAGCTAAGTAAGAGATGCAT
>NW_027531334.1:6543642-6565530 GCF_008692635.1 Crocuta crocuta
ATTCCAGTTTTTTAAAGAGATTCTAAAATATTTTTCTAGAAGAGGCAGACACTGAACTTTATATTTAAATGTTATGCTAATGTTCATTCCTTTGAAGCAGTCAGAAAAGGCTCTCACACAGATGAAAGAGTATGAGATCATTTGAAACTAATATGGAAACTCTTGCAGTTTCTGAGGCTATTTATTGCTTCCAGAGTAGGCTCTCTGACCCCCCATCTCTTTTTCAGCACCTATATATATCTCCACACAAGTCCTGCCCTGGCTGAAATTTGGAAGACAATAGTTACTTGGCATAAATAGTTCATTATGTTATTTTCTAAGACTTGAAACAGCAAAGAAAGAATGTGTACATCAGCAAAGAAAACATTTTTCTAATTAGTCCCCACCCCAAACAATGTTGTTCCCCTTTTGATACCCAGTTTGTCTACTATTTCCACTGTTCTACTTCTGCATTCAGATTAAAATTTTATATCATTTTATTAAAGGAGAGAACCCAAACCATGGTGGAGTAGGAGGATCCTTAGGTCACCTCATCCCATGGACACACCTAGGCAACAGCTAAACCTGTACAACTTACTCTGAAAATGACCTGAAGACTGGCAGAACGCACCTTCCACAGCTAGTCATAGAGAGAACGCCACATCAAAAAGGGTAGGAGGGGTGGAGATGTTGTTGGGAACCCAATCCTGGGCGTGACTAACCACCAACAGAAGGGACATCAAAAGCATGGAGAAGTGAGGGGATCATACACCACAATGGATATCACCCAACCTAGGGACCTGCACTGAGAAGACAAGTCCTCATAGGTCTGGCTCTGAAAACAGTAGAGCTTCCTTCCAGAAGCTTTCAGCAGGACTTAACTCCGGGAGAGCAGGAAGGTGATAAGACAACTGAGTTCCCACCCTTAAAGAGCCAGCATACCAAATAGCTTAGCCCGCAACACAGCACAGAAGTAGCAGTTTGAAAAGCACATGGGATATATGTGAAGGAGAGCTATTGACTAATCTTAGAATGTGTGCTGGAGGGGCAGGGATCTGCAGGAGATTTCTCCAGGAATAATTTCCCCCTCCCCTATTTCTCCCTTCCTGAGCCCAGATAGCCAAATAGGAGCAGGAGCCAACACTAACAATCTCCACCTACCGTGCTAGCATCATGTGCCCTGCCCTCACACTCCCCTGTGCACCCACACCGCCCAACCCCCCCACCTCTTCAAGCATCCCACAAAAGCAGCTCCTGTTCCACCACACTTGGCAGGCAGCCCCGACTGGGACCAGCACCACTCCAAAGTAACTCCCGTCCCAAGTGGGAGGAAGATAACACACACACGTTAGCGCATCTATAGTTTCTACAGCTAGGCCTCTTAACTGACTGTGCAGGAAGCAAGCCCTGACCTTCAGTGCACATAAAACTGTGGCGCACAGGCTAATTCAGACCGCAAGGCTGGCTGCTAGCCCTGCCCGCGAACCTGCTCAAGGCAGCTGCAGCCACTCTT
This sequence comes from Crocuta crocuta, assembly GCF_008692635.1. NCBI lineage: Eukaryota > Metazoa > Chordata > Mammalia > Carnivora > Hyaenidae > Crocuta > Crocuta crocuta. Next base: position 6,545,135 of record NW_027531334.1, read on the forward strand.
CTCAACAGCACAGAAAGCAAACTCTGCCCAGTGTGCCCACAGCAGGCAAAGCAGTCACAGCTCAGCCACAACAGGAAGACACACACAGTTCACACAGGGAACACCCCTGTAGTCCCTGGTCCTGGTGACCAGGGGTATCGCACTATAGGGTATGAATGACTTCTTCTACATAAGACCATTATTTATTTTCAAGATCAGGAGACATAGCTAACCTACCTAATACACAGAAACAAACAAAGAGAGTTAGGAAAAAATGAGGAGACAGAGGAATATGTTTCAAATGAAAGAACAGAACAAAATCACAGTAAAAAAAAAAAAGCTAAATGAAAGTGATAAGCACTCTTCCTGATAAAAAGTTCAAAGTAATGGTCATAAAGATACCCACTGGACTTAAGGAAAGAGTAGATGGACTCAATGAGCACCTCAGCAAAGACATAGAAAATATATTAAAAAAATCAACCAGAGCTGAAGAATTCAGTAGCTGAAATGAAAAAAAACTATACCTAGAGCAAATCAACAGATTGAAGAATGTGAAAGAATGGATCAGCAATCTGGAAGACAGGGTCATTGAAAGCAACCAACTGAACAGCAAAAAGAGAAAAAGAATATTAAAAAATGAGAATAGGTTAAGGGAACTCTGTAATATCAGCAAACACAAAACATTCACATTATAGGGATCCAAGAAGGAGAAAAGAGAGAAGGGGGCAGAAGATATATTTGAGAAATAATACTAAAAATTTCCCCAATCTGGGGAAGGAAACAGACACACAGATCCCAGGAATCACAGAGAGCCCCTAACAAGATTAACCCAAGGAGATCCCTACCAAGACACATATAATAATCAAAATGGCAAAAAATAATAATACAGAGAGTTTTAAAATCATCTAAAGGAAACGTTACATGCAAGGGGAATCCCATAAGGTTGTCAGCTAGTTTTTCAGGAAAAACTTCACAGACCAGAATAGAGTGGCAGGGTATATTCAAAGTGCTATAGAGAAAAAACCTACAATCAAGGATATTCTATCCAGCAAGGTTGTTATTCAAAATTGAAGGAGAAATAAAGAGTTTTCCAGACAAACAAAAGTTAAAGGATTTTATTACCAAGAAACCAGCCTTACAAAAGAAAAGTTAAAGTGAATTATTTAAGTGAAAAGGGCCAAACTAAAAGTAAGAAAATTATAAGAGGAAAAAATTCACAAATCAAATCAAATATATATTAAAGGTAGTAGATTAATCACTGATAAAGCCAGTATTTAGAAAACAATAAATAGAATGGCAATAAGTATATACCTATCAATGATGATTTTAAAAGTAAATGGACTAAATGCTCCAATCAAAAGAAATAGGATGACTGAATGTATTAAAAAAGAAGACTCATCTCTATGCTGCCTACAAGAGACTTGCTTCAGACCTAAAGATATATACAGACTAAAAGTAAAATGATGGAAAAAGATATTCCATGCAAATGTAAGCAAAGATGTATATATATTTATAAAATATAGCAATAATTATATCAGACAAAATAGACTTTAAAACAAAAACTGTAACAAGAGACAAAGGGCACTATATAATGATAAAGAGATTAATCCCAAAAGAGGATATAACAATTGTAAATACCTATGCATCCAACATAACAGCACCTAAATATTTAAAGCAAATATTAACAAATGTAAAGGTAGAAATAGATCAAATTATATATCAATATATTGATTATTGATATTGGAATTCTTATCCAAAGTAGATAAAGAATTTATACAACTCCACACCAAAACAGTCATATGGAAAACAGTCACATGAGAACCTAAATAGACATTTTTCCAAAGAAGACATACAGGTGGCCGAAAGACACAAGCAAAGATGCTCAACATCACTCATCGTCAGGGAAATACAAGTTAAAACCACCATGACATGCTTCCTCACACTGGTGAAAATGGATAGTATCAAAAAGTTAAGAAATAGGGGTGCCTGGGTAGCTCAGTCCAGCTCTTGATTTCAGCTCAGGTCATGATCTAACTGTCATGAGTTCAAGCCTCACATTGGGCTCTGCACTGACAGTGTGGAGCCTGCTCGGGATTCCCTCTCCCCTTCTCTCTCTGCCCCTCCCCCACTTACACTCTCTCTCTCTCTCTCTTAAATAATTTTTTAAAAATGAAAAGAAATTACAGGTGTTGGTAAGGATATATAGAAAGAAAGAAAATTTGTGTACTGTTGGTGGGAATGTAAAATGGTGCAGTCATTGTGAAAAACAGTATGGAGTTTAACTAAAAATAGAATTCTGGGTATTTTCCCAAAAAAACAAAAACACTAATTTGAAAAGATATATGCACGCCTATGTTTATTGCAGCATCATGTATAATAGCTAAGATATTGGAGGTAACCTTGGTGGTCATGGATAGAAGAATGGATAAAGAAGAGGCAGCTATAAGTGTGTGTGTGTGTGTGTGTGTGTGTGTGTGTGATGGAATATTACACAGTCATAAAAAGGATGATATTTTTACCAATTGTCAGAACATGGGTGAACCTAGAGGTATTATGCTAAGTGAAATAAGTCAGAAAAAGACAAATACCATAGGACTTCACTTATATATGGAATCTAAGAGACAAAACAAATGAATAAGCCAAAAAAACAGAATCAGACCCATGAATACAGAGAACAAACTGGTTGTTGTCACAAGGGAGGGGGTGGGGATGGGCATATGGATGAAGGGGAGTGGGAGGTACAGACTTCCAGTTATGAAATGAAGAAGTCACAAGATGAGAGGTACAGCACAGGGAATATAGTCATGATATAGTAATAGCGTTGTGTGGTGACAGGTAGTAGCTACACTTGTGGTGAACATAACATATAGAGCTTTTGAATCACTATGTTGTACACTTGAAACTAATGTAACATTGTGTGTCAACTCTACTTCAGCAAAAAAAAAATGACTCCTTTAAAAAAAAATTATGTTTATTTTTGAGAGAGACAGAGCACAAGTGGGGGAGGGGCAGAGAGAGAGGGAGACACAGAACCCAAAGCAGGCTTCAGGCTCTGAGCTGTCAGGACAAGAGCACAACGTGAGGCTCAAACCCACGGACTGTGAGATCATCACCTGAGCTGAAATGGGACATTTAACTGACTGAGCCATCCAGGTGCCCCCAAAAGACCCCTTTTAAACATTCTTTACACTTCCATGATAGTTGTCATATTTTCTAGTACCCATTTTGAAAACATTTTTCATATTTATTTATCAAAATAAATATTTATTGAGTGAATATTACTAAGGGGCCAGGATCTGGGCTACCAACAAAATTAAACAGTCTTTGCCCTCGTGAGGATTATAGTCTAGTGGGGGGGAAAAACATTAAATAACAGTTCATAGAAATAACTATATATTTACCATTTGTTGAGGGTTAAGATGAAAACATAGAGAAAAATCTCTCCTGTGGAAGTAACACTTATGTGACTTGAAGGAGAGTAGAACTGAATCTGACTGGGAAGGTAAGGGCAAAGACCCCTCCCATGGGGAGCCTTCCAAACTGATATGGGCCTAGTTGGGGGTAGGGTTGGGGGGGCAGCACACATTTCATATAGATATAATTCAACTGTTTAGGAAATAATTCAGTGGAACTAGATTTTACATGCCAAAGCAAAAGGCCTATTTGGTTATTCCTAGAGGACTCAAAACAGCCGCAAAATCTGCCCAAGATTTCATCCAGGAATGAAGAACAAGTAGGGGCAGAAATGCAGATTTGAAGGTCCAGGGGGAAAAGAACAGAATTTCATAATAATTTTATCCTATCCAATCCTGCTCATTCACTAAAAGAATTAGGAAAGGTTTTGTTTGCTACAGATTTGCACTTAGGAAGCATTCCCTGGGTACCATCTGGGGAATGAATTAGGGGGAGCAAGGACACTTTCTGGGAGACCCTTGGGGGATCAGTCACCTTAGGGAAAGATGACAGAAGTCTGGAGGAGGCTTGACAGCAGGAGGGTTGAAAAGAAGTGCAAACATGTGAGATGTAAGTATAAATACATAAACACCAAAAACTGCTTATTAATTTAGTGACACTCTCGAGGGTTTGTTTATTATGCCAGCATCCTTACCCGTTGGAAAAACAGTAAAATATTTTGTGCTATTTTGAATCCTCTGAGCTGTAACTGCCAAGGTGGGATTCAACACCCTGGGATTTTTATTAGGGGGAAGGCCTGAGAAAAGGAAATGGGGAGAGCCAGGCACCAGGGGGAGCTGTGACCTGCAAATGCAAGTCTAACCCTGGGGGTGAAGGAGAGAGTTCCAGGAGCTCCCCCACCATTTAGCAGGGCTCTAGGGCTGGCTCCTTTAGATAGCAATTGCTTTTTTAAACTGCAGCTTTTTTTTTTTTTTCTGTGCCTCAGGGCAGAGACCACTGCTCGTGGTCTCTCAGTACTATTTCTCCCCATTGCAGTTGGCAGCATTGAGGGTGAGGGTTCCCTTCATTACTTTGTCTCCATCTCTCTTGCTCCTCTCTGTGTGGTCTCTCTGTCTTTGGTTGTGCAGATGTTACATCAGCTTTCAGTTCTTTAGGAGGAATTTCTCTGTAAATAGGTATAGATTTTGCATGTCTGTCGAGGAGGTGAGTTTAGGGACTTCCTATGCCTCCATCTTGGACCAGAACACAAAAGGAGTCTGAAAGAAAGAAAGAGAGAAAAAGAGAAAGAGAAAGAAAGAGAAAGAGAAGGAAAAAAGGGAAGGGAAGGGAAGAGAAGGGAAGGGGAGGGAAGGGGAGGGAAGGGGAGGGAAGGAGGGAAGGAGGGAAGGAAGGAAAGAAAGGAAAGGAAAGGAAAGGAAGGAAGGAAGGAAGGAAGAAAAGAAAAGAAAAGAAAAGAAAAGAAAAGAAAAGAAAAGAAAAGAAAAGAAAAGAAAAGAAAAAAGAAATTGCTTGGAAAAACTGTTTTAGCTCCTTAAAATGATGACACTAAGGCCAAGCATGGGCTTTTATATTTATTTCTCCCCCAAAAACAGGCTCAAGTGTATGATTCATCTGAAAGATTTTGCAACTAGAAAATCATAATATGAAATAGAAAGAGACAGCCTCAGGAATGTTGGATAGAATTCTGTTTTCTCAAGTAGGGTCCTTGATTTCAACAATAACCATTCTTCAGGAAGAAAACTCCGAGAAAAGGATAGTGTGTGTCTTTCAAACTCCAGCAAATGCTTTATGAAGAAAATGGAAATTGAGGACCAAGAAATGCAAACCTTAGATGAGCATTTTCCTCTGGGACAAATTAAGTGGTTGGAGGGAAAGCTCTAGATGGGATAGTTTTCTCTTACCTGAGCTGAAGGCCTTCATGGTGCTTCAAGAGGAGATGGAAATCTGGATTTGAATGTGAAAGATCCTACAGTTAAATGTGGACAACTAATTTCATTTTATACAAAATATCATGCAGACCAATCTCTTTAGCCAAAATTTGCCTCCTTTGCATTATTAGACTCTTCCTTTGCTCCCAGTTATGCTTCTACTTCTCCCTTCGTCTCAGGGTCTGTTCAACTCCTGACTTCCTGGGTTCTGACTCCTGCGCTAAATGCCATGCGTGTCTTTGACCTTAATGACAAAATGTTCTCCAAAAACAAGGGTCAAATTCACTTATCAGGTTTTCCAGCTCTTGATCACCATGTTGCCCGGACCTCTAATCCTAGAACCAGACCTCCAGGCCAGACCCCGCAAAGAACAAGCAGACAAGGCTCCACACCAACAAAAAATAACAGCTCCCCAAATACCCTGGCCGCCTGCCAGGTTTGTGCAAGTATAACTTATCATCTTGCTGGTGGCAGAGTGAGATAAATGAGAACTCAGAGGACCAAGAAAAACTAAAGCCTGTCAGGATGGAAGCAAGCTCAGATATCGTGGAGCCTTGGCCCAAATTTGATGCCAAAAGAGAGTGCTGAGGTCACACCCCGGATGTCTTGGTTGGCATCATAAAACTCCAGAAAGATTCAGTGGTTTAAATTCTTCCCTTAATTCTGGTCCAGAAATTCTTAATTCCAAGGAGGAAGTACAGCAGAAAGAAGGAGGAGACCTCAGAGCAGAACTAACTCCTAGACTCTGATTTATGGGCATAACTGCCAGATTTAGGCATGTGGCAAAGGATCATCATTCTTGTATTTGCTGACACAGCTTTGAAGCCTCATCCCCCACTCAGGACTCCTGGCCAGGGCTCAGTATGGAAGACAGAAAATAATAATGGGGACTGATTGTGGAGGAATATGTCAGTGAGTATGACGTTCGTGAAGATTATGCTTGGGGGAGACAAACTGCAAAATATCGAATACTGAAGCTAACAGTTGTCTAAATTCTTTTCACTAATCCCCACGTGCTCCTGCTTGGTATTATAATTAATATCCGTTACCCAGTAGGAGAGGAGAGAGTCAGCAGCCATCACCAGACATCTGGCTTTGGAAGTAGCTTTGCTGCAGAGATTACAACCTGTGCCACTGAATCCAAACAGCATTCATTCTTGGTGGTCTCGAGCATCCTTGCATCCAGAGAAAAGAACCACTTTGCTATTTTTTCATGGTTTAATTATATTATTGCATAAAACATTTTGGCTGTATTACTTTCTGGACTTCCCTGTTTTATAACCAACAGTCCCACTGAAATGTGAAATGCACCTAAAATTAACAAAGGCAATGTCTCATCCCACATCTCTGATTTCATTTAGGCTTGAAGAAGTAGGCCAACATCACATAGAGTACAAAGCATGGGAGCAGAGAGGCCTAGGTTTGCTCCCAGCTCTGCGCCTTCAAAGGTGTTCATTGGTGACCTGAAGTAAGCCACAATAGTTGTCTCGGTCTTAGACTGTGTTGTCCTTTGAATGATGGGGTAGAATTAGATCATCTCCAAAGGCCCTGGTATCTCTAACACTCTACTGATGAACTCAGGCTAACATCTGAGACAGATTCATGAGACTTATCTTCAAGTTTTCATGGCTATAATGAATGGAGTGGATGACTAAGGGCTGAAGTATTGGGAAGATATCTTGGAAATTTCCTCATATAGACATCAGAAGAAATAGTTAACAGAGACTTTTGTACCATTTCTGTTTAATATTCCTTATTTCTATGGACAAGAAATAAAGGTTCTGAGAATATCTTCAAAAATAGTATGGCACTCTCCTCTTCCACCCCTGGAGGTTCCACTGGGTAAGAAAGTGGTGAAAGACACGTGGGAATTTGGCCAAGCACTCCCTTCTGCAGCACTCATGGGAAGGAGGATCCAAGGATTTGCTGACAGCCAGCTAGGGGGCCATTTTGAGCCATCTTCAGATACTCTAGAGACACTGTGCTCTTTCAGTGAGGAAAAGCCACACCTTTTAAAAACAAAAAAAAACAAAAAAACATACTCACTACCTATTTCCTGACCCATTGCAGACCACCACAGTCTTCTCACCAGTCTTCCAAAATGTAAACAATACTGTGGCAGCCATAATGCTTCCATTTACATTTCTGAGGCAATATTTTTAAGATCCTTGAAAACTCAATTGACAACCACAGCCAGCCTATAACTTCATTTTTTAAATTACTCGTTATAGTGCTCTTTCATATCTATTTCTGAGTAGAAATTCACTCCAAAACTCAGTGCTTGAAACAATGATCTATTATTTTTCATGTTTCTGTGGGTTGATGAGAAGGCTTTTTCTGCTAGACTCACTTGGGCTCACTTATTTTGCTGCATTCATCTGGAGAGAGTCTCTGACTCCTTCACTGATGTCTGGCAGTTGGCCCTGGCTGTTGACTGGGGGACCTCAGTTCTCCTCGGTGAGGCCTCTTATCTTCTAGTGGGCTAGACTGGTTTCCTTACATGGTGGTTTCAGGGCAGCACTTCAAGGGAACAAAGTGGAAGCCACAGACTTCTCATGGCCTAACCTCAGAAGTTGTATGTTATTTCTGGCACATCCATTGGTCAAAGCAAGTCACAAGTCCAGATCAGAGTTAGGAGGTGGGGAAATAGACTGTCTCTTGCTAGGAGGCACAGCGAAGTCAAAGAGACATGTATGCAGGAATTGCTGCTCTTTTCACCTCCATCTGCCACAGATAACTTCTACAGTGAGGCAAACCATAAGAGACTCTTAAATACAGAGGACAAACTGAGGATTTATGGATGTGGGAAAAATGGGTGATAGGAACTGAGGAGGGCACTTGTTGGGGTGAGCAGTAGGTGTTTTATTAAGTGATGAATCACTGGATTCTACTCCTGAAGCCAAGACTACACTGTATGTTATCTAATATGAGAATTAAAAAATTTAATAAACAAAACAAAAAATAAAATTATAAAAGATAAAATGATTTAAAAAAGTAAAACAGTACAACCATGGAAAAAGCAGAATGTATCAATAACAATAAATAAGGAAATCAAAATCAGCCTTAATCCCACCACCCCAGGAGAATGACAATTAACATCATCGCCTGTATGCCCAACATTTTTCTACACATCTTTACATCAGGTCAAAAAATACACACTGTTTTGTTCCCTGATTTTTATAACCCAACAGTATGTCCTGAGCATTTCCTTATAATGTACCTAATATCTCCTATTTAATGGGCCATAATTTAATTATGTATTGCAAATATTTTTACTACTATAAATAATCATGTAGTGAAATTTTTTCATATAAATCTCTGTGCATATCTCTGACTATTTCTTTAAGGTTAAGTCCATAAAGTAAAATTGCTAGGTCAAAAGAAATATATATTTTAAAATTTTGAGATATTTTGCTAAATGACCTCCCATAAAAAAGTTAATGTTATGTTCTCAGCAGAGAAATATAAGAAATCACTGTTTCTCTCTTTTCATTAACTCTGGTGAATCTGAGAGGTAAATACTGACATTCATAATTATATTAATTTGTATACCATTGTCAATAATGTTAAACATTTTTTCCATTTTCTCTTACCAACCCAGTCTATTGCTTGTCTCTCCCTCTGGGGATATCAAGAAGAAAGAATGGAGAAGAAGGAGTCTTAATAGAAAGCACTTTCCTTAATAGTCATTATATTCATCTCTTTTTCCTATAGGTAAGTAGTTTACTACAAATGTGAGCACTTAAAAGTGATAAAATAATCATGTCTCATGAGTCAAAGAGACCAGGTCTGGTGGGGAAGAGGAAAAGGGAAGGAAGGAAAAGGGAGGGAGGGAGGGAAGGAAGGAAGGATGGAAGGAAGAAAGGGAGAGGCAGGGAGAAAAAGAGAAGAAAGGAAAAAAATTATGTGCTTAAGAGAAGGTAGAGGTGAAAAAAGAAAGCTAGAATTAATTTAATGAGCAGAGATGGATCAGAGAGGTTTAGAAAATTAATATTGGCTCGATGTCAGTGTAGAACATGGGGTATAAGAACTAGGGAGACTGGGCAACCCATTACTGCATTTGGTATATGCCAGGGTTGACCCTTTTCCACCAAAACTCAGTGATTATCCTTAAAAAATTAACAAAAGATCTTGAAACCTCACGGCATATTTCAACAGCATGGTATATTTCAATAGCACAAGAGACGCTAGTTTCGTCCTCAACTTGAAGCAAAATAGAACCAGATAAAAAGGTAGAATAAATTCATTGGCCAATATTCACCCATTCATTTATTCAGCCAACCAACAACCATTGGTATCTGCCATGTGGCAAATACTCTGTGGGTACTAGAGATATAGAGAAGTATTAAGTAATGATTCTTGTTCCCAAGCAACTTAAAATCTAGCAAATGTTAGGGAAGAGAAACAACTGGGAAGAGAAGAGACACCTAATGGTATCTAATTATTTAGACTATGAACCTATGGTGTATCCACAGTGACTTACACTTACACAGCCTTACACTTTAACATTTGTGGCATTAAACTTGTCTCATCATTAAGAATAAGCCAGAAAATATGGCTTTTTTCCCAAAGCATAACTTAAAGCAAGGCACCTCCAATCCAGAATCTCCCAGATTGTATTTGTTCTCACATCATGACTAACACCAAAAAGGATTCCAGGCTCAGCCACATGCTTTTCCAGAAACAATCTTCCACTGTGAGTCTCTGATCTCTGGCATGAAGCCCAGGTTACTCAGCCCACACTCCCTCCTCCTTAATAACGGGTCATCACTTGGGATCTCAGGTCCTCTTGTGTTAGCAGAACTCAATCAGGACCATCTCAATCCCCAAATTTTGAGTCTAAAGAATTATTTAAGTCCCAAAATGTCATTCTAAACATGAGATTCTAAGGAGTTTAAACTTCAAAGTGAATGTGTTGGAGTCTTGGTTACTCTACTTTCAGGAACCTCTTTGTCCCCTTTATAAATTTGCTTTCCTTCTCCCAGTGACCAGTTCAAATTCCAGAAATCTCAAATCAGTAACTAACCAGATGTTTCCCAATCCCATGTTCTATTCCTGGATACATGAAGATGATTTATTTACCAGTTAGACTTAATTCAGAGATGACGATAGGAATTAGAGCCTGGTATCAGGAAATGCCATCAACATAGAAGTGTATTATAGGTGGCCAAATGACTAGAAGGCAAAAACCAGAAACCTGGTTTTAGAAAGCTGTATTTATTATGTTTGTCATGTTTATCAGCTGCTTATCATATATCACCAATATCATACAGCACAACCATAATCATGTCATTAAAATGTATGTAAATTTATTTTTAATAAGATTTTTTCTGTCTACATACACATATATAGAGAGAGATAGACATACTGAGGCTTCTCAGTTTGTCTCTGATCAGTTCAGCTGCCCTCTTACAACTTAAAGAATTAAAGGGTACATAGTTCCTAAACTTCAGGAGTTATGGTGGATCTTGACTCACCCTACACTCCATTTCACCAACAGACAATCTGAGGTTCTTTCAAAAAAAGCATTCATTGAAGAATCCAATGGCTGAGCATGTACTCCTAGAATTACAGCAGGTGAGATACTACCAAAAGAGATTTCTTTTATTTTTTATTTTTTTAAGTTTATTTATTTTGAGAGAGAGAGAGAGATAGAACAAGCATGGGAGAGACAGAGAGAGAATCCCAAACAAGCACAGAGTCCCCTATTCAGGGCTTGAACTCACCAACTAGAGACCGCGACCTGAGCAGAAACCGAGAGTCAGATGCTTAACCAACTGAGCCACCCAGGACCCCACCAAAAGACCTTTCAATAGCCCTCTACCTTTTACCGCCTCCTCTTGGGCAGTTGGCAGTTTCCACAGGTCTCTCCTTTTTTACAGGGGCTCCCGTCAATCTCCTCCTGGATCCACCCCCTTCCTGAATCAGAACTGTGGAATCCTCCATTGCTTCTCTTTCGCTAGCACACAGGGACAGAGAGATAAAATAACAAGTGGAGAAGAAAGCAAACTAGGATGGCTGCCATTAGAGGTGATCCCAAGGTGAATCTAATAATGCAGACTTGACCTTGACCTGTGTCACCTTTAAACCACTCCACCAAAACTCTGTCTACGTTCAGGAAAATCCACATGTCTGTGCCTCCTCTAGTCTTCACCATGCTTTTACCCCCTTTCTTTTCATTACCTCTTTTCTATTCTCTCCTCCAGATCCTCTTCTTTTATTATCTCCTCCCCAGTGTGGGATCTGCAATAATCTCCACCTAGTATCTCTCTCACCTCTGCTTTTGTCCTTCCCAACAGTTAAGTTTGTTAGCCAAGCATTACCACAAGTAACTTTACAACAAATGCCAACAACATACTATTGTCTATTAGACATTTCCAGCATCCAAAGAACCTAGATGGTCTAATTATTGGCCTTTTGGACAAATAAATTCAGTGAGCCACTCTGGGATACTCTTTTTGGACACTGCAATGCAAATTTTCTTCTTTAATATTTATTTATTTGTTTTAATGTTTATTTATTCTTGAAAGAGAGATAGACAGACAGAGCGTGAGCTGGGGAGGGGCAGAGCAAGAGAGGGACACAGACTCTGAAGCAGGCTCCAGGCTCTGAGCTGTCAGCACAGAGCCAAACTTGAGGCTCAAACTCACAAGCCATGGGATCATGACATGAGTCAAAATCGATGCTTAACCAACTAAGCCATCAAGGTGCCCCGTCAAATTCTCTTCTTATAACTGACTTGAACCTGATTAGAACCCTGATTAGTGAAGAGACTTTATGGTTTCACAGCTAATTGACAGAATCAAATCAAGTTTTATAGAACCAATTTTTTCTCTGCTTGATGGTGTAGAACTCTGCAGTTTTAATCAGGTACCTATGCAACACTTGAGCAGATTCCAAAGATAATTTTTGAGGGATGTATGGCCCTATCTCCAAGAGAACCCATGACTGATCTCTATTCAGGGTGGGTCAGCAGCTCAATTTTTTAAAGTTTTTATTTAAATTCCAGTTACTTAACATACAGTGAAATATTAGTTTCAAGTGCACAATTTAGTGATTCAACACATACAATATCCAGTGCTCATCAATACTAATGCACTGTTTAATCCCTATAACCTATTTAACCCACCTATCCCCACCTCCCCTCTGGTGACCATCAGTTTGTTTTCTATAGTTAAGAGTCTGTTTCTTGTTTTGCCTGCCTCTCATTTTTTTCCCTATGCTCATTTGTTTTATGTCTTCGATTCCACATAGAAGTGAAATCATATGATATTTGTCCTTCTTTGATTGATTTATTTCACTTAGTATTATGCAATCTAGCTCCATCCATGTTGTTACAAATGGCAAGGATATATTTTTTTTTTTATGGCTAGATAATATATATTCTTTATCCATTCATCTGTCAATGGACGCTTGAGTTGTTGCCATAATTTGGCTATTGTGGATAATGCTGCTATAAACATTGGGGTGCACATATCCCTCTGAATTAGTGTGTTTGTAACTTTGGGTAAATATCTCATAGTGCAATTGATGGATTGTAGGGTAATTCTATTTCTAACTTTTTGAGGAGCCTCCAAACTGTTTTCCAAAGTCAGCCTCTCTATTTTTATTTGCATTTCAGTTTTTACATCTAAAATCAACTTGAATGGTTTTTCATGTACTGTCTACAGCATATGAATCCATAAGATGAAATAGCAGCACTTCCATGCCTCATCCGAGAACTAACTCTAGCCAAAAATAGAGCTAGAAACTTGTGTTCAAGAGACCTGCAAACTTCCTGTGGTTATTGGTTTTTCTGGTCTCCTACTATTTTATTCAGAAGCACCATGAGTTTTTAAAAGTTAAACATACATTCAAATGCAATTTATAAACTGTAAACATGTACAAATAAGTTTGCTATAAAACATTAAAACACAAAATGTTACAGAATGAGAAAATTTTAATAAAAAGAGAAGCTCTATTATTTACTTCTAATTACTTTATTACTTCTCCTCTTTCATTCCTAATTTTATTTATTTAGGTCTTCTCTCTCTTGCTCTCTCTTTTTTATTTATGTGTCAGGCTTATCAATTTTGTTTATCTTTTCAAAGAACCAGTTCTTAATTTCATCAGTTTTTTATTTTTATTTTTTAGTCTCTATTTCATTTATTTCTATTCTTATCTTTATTCTTCCTTCTACTTAACTAGGGGTATTTTATATGTCTTCATTTCAATTTTTAAGATAATTTCATAACACCAGAAACATTCAAATTTGCCTTTGAATTTATAACTCCTATCTTACTATACATTCCTGCAGTTAAACAGTATAATTTAAGTAAGCAATGATAGCTCAGTGATTGTAACTAAAAATTATTTTATTTACAGATTTAAATTATCTCTATTTGGTCACCCTATCTGATTATGTAGAGTTTAATTGCATTTAAAAATTTTAATTCGGGGCACCTGGGTGGCTCAGTCAGCTGAGTGTCCAACTTTAGCTCAGGTCCTGATCTCATGGTTCATGAGTTTGAGGAGCACACATAGGGGTCTTTCTGCCCCTCCCTTGCCCATTGTCTCTCTCTCTCTCTGTCTCTGCCTCTCTCTCAAAAATAATAAACATTCAAAAAATTTTTAAATTCAAAAAGTGAATACAGACTGAGTGGTATAATATTTTTTGTCTGATAAGTGCACAAAAATATTATGCTGAATATAAACAATAGCTTTAAAATTAACATTTGGTCTTTTTCACAGTTTTTGTTTGTTGTAAAACTAGAAAATGAATAAAGAAATAATGATTATTATTGATCATTACATAGTTACTAGAAATAGTAAAGATGTAGAGAATGTAAATATGTACATATGAAAAATATATAGAGAAGAGAAGTGTTCTAGTGATGCCCTCCAGGTGTCAAATATGCTAGGCAAATTTGACAAATATGCCACTAACTACAAGTGTTGCCCAAAGGGCATTGTTACTGTCTATGTTGCCCAGGCTCACTGTAACCCAAGCACATTGTCTTGTGATCCTGTTCTCTTTTGTTTCCCTGTGGTTCTCAACAAACCCAGTAGTCAATGCAGTTCAACTCATCTTTAATTGATGTTCTTCTGGTCATCTACTTTCCAGTTGATTTCTTTACCTGGCTCCTTTAAAAAAGTTCTCACTTCTCTTATTAAATTGTCTAGGCTATTATATTCATCTGTGGGTTGATAACTCTCAAATTTATATCTTCAACTCTCACCTTTCCCCCAGACTCCGGAAGTATATGCCCAATTCCCATGTCACAGCTCCACCTGAATGTCTAATAGGCATATTAAATTGACCATGACCAAATATGATTTAATGTTCTTTCCATTATCCATGCTTTCCCCAGGGGTCCTCATTTTAGTAAATGGCATCACTCTTCACTATAATCTTGACCTTTCACTACTCTATTCCTCCTTTACCCCACACCCAGTACATCAGTAAACCCTAATAGGCTCAACCTGCTATATATAACCAAAGTCTACCCAGTTCTCACTCCTGCCCTTACTACCATTGGAGATCTGGAATTCTATAAGAGCTTGCTGCTTGGTTTCCTTGCTTACTTGTTTTATTCTAGACTCTTCCACAGCAGTGGCCTTAGTAAACTTTATAAAATATAAATGATCTTATATAAATAACTCCATCCCTAAGCAGAATGCTCCAATAATTTCCCATCAAATTTACAATAAGTCCAGAGCCCTTATGTTGGTTGACAAGTGCTGTATAAGCAGCCTGGTCCCAGTTGTGTTTTTGACCACTTTTCTCACTTCTCTTTCCTTTACTCATTTTGCTCCCTTCAGACACACTGCTTTTGTTGTGCTCCTTCAACACACCAAGCACCTGCCTGCCTTAGACTCTTTATACTTGCTGGCCCCTTAGCCCAAAACATTTGTCCCAGCTTTTTCTATGGCTTACCCCACGCATCTACAGCTCATTGCTTACAAGTCATCTTTTCTGAGATATCTTCCCTGAACACGTTGCATTATATACAACAACAAAGAAGCATATCCAATTGCCTTACATTCATTTCTTTCCTTCAGGGCACTTTTCAATATCTAACATATTGTATAGTTATTTTCCACCTTAGAGTATGGTCTCAAGAGGGCAAAAACCTTGCCTGTATTGCTCACTGCTGAGTCACCAGAAATGGAATTAGTATAGAGAAACTCTATAGTTATTGAGTTAACAAATGAACTAATCTACCCAATTTTTATACCAAATCCAAGCCTGTGCTCTTTTGTGTTCTCTATTTTTCTTTTATTTCCTCAAGCCTTAGCAGGGAATTAAGGAAGCATCCTTGCCTTTTTGCTGATATCATTGAGCCCCTTCTCAAAGTTTCCTGAGAGACATAGGTAGAAGACATAGCTGTTCCTCAGGGGGCATCTTTAAGGAAAGGAACAGTGAGGCTGGTCACAGCAAAAGTATAGCCAGGCTTCCTCACCTGACAGCCTCCAAGAGTGGTCATCCAACAGCCATTCTCTGCTTCTTCATCTAGCTTTTGAATCATGGGATTAAATCCTGGTGACCATGTGATCCATCCTGGAGACTGTATCATATATGGGTCCAATGATCTTAAATAAGGGATTGTAGAGATCCACTTAGTTTCTCAGCCACTAATGATGTAAAAGGAGGTCATATGACCCAGAACTGAACAATGACATATCAGGGGAAATCTTCTTGAGTTTCTAGAGAGAAATCTGCTTCCAAACTAAAATGGCAAAGCCTCCAGAAGAGAATGGTCTTACCCTAGACTTTCCTTTCTGTGGGGAATAAGTTTAGGAATTCCCTGAGCTTGCACTGATGGGTTAACAAGGCATAAAGTAATAGAAAGCCACAGGATGAATGCATCCAAGATAAGGTAAACAAGATTAGGTAAGCAAGGCAAAAGCCCTCAGTATAGGATAAAGGTGTAGGAATAGGAAATCTCAGGATGAAAACATCCAAGATTAGGTAAACAAGATTAGGTATTCAGGGCGGAAGTGCCGCTCAATTTAGTACAATAGCAGAAAGCTGCTTTCACAGGAACAAAGGACAAAAACAGGCAGATAGGGCTATAGATCCCAGTTGCCCAAAGCTGAGCTAATTAGCAAAAGAAAGCTGACCCTGAGGTACCATTTTCTGTCTTTTTTTTCCCCTAGGCAAGTTTAGGTAAACAGAGGTGGCGCCTCATGTCTGCTGTAAACAACCATCTGCCCAGTGCCTGGATTTTGTTTTGTATTGACCCAAACCCCTAACACCAATATCTTCAAAACTCCCTTTCTTTCACGCCCATAAGTTAACGTTCACGATTTCATTGTCTCTTTGTGCACGTCTATCATACTTGTAAGCCTTCTGATCCTAATAAAAATGGAGCAAGGACTCTTACTCAGGGCTCTTGTCTCCTGGACATTAGCCTCTCTTGCATTTCAATCCTGCATCTGCTCTTTTGCTGGACAAGAGGGAACTCTTGACTGAAGATGTGATACCTGCTACCTTGGGCCTATGAAAAGAGAAGATCAAGGATGAAAATCCAATGAACTAAGGATAGTAGAAAAAAAGGGAAGAGATCAGGCTTGATCTGTAATAAGAACCTTTAATCAAACACTATGCTTCTGGTTAAGTAAATAGTATACTTCCTTGTTTGCAAACCAGTGCTAATCATGTTTTCGGTTACTTTTTCACAAACTAGATTATTCGGGGACAATAAAATGATGTCTAAACAGGTGACAGATAGGGCCCTCACTCAGCTGACCATAAAGTCACCTCTTGATGATGAAGGATCAAACAAGAGATGTATTATATGGGGCAGTTAACAGAAGGCTCAGGTGACGGCCTTATCAGGTTGCCAAGAAGAAAGGAAGGGAAGAATACAAAGGCGGGAGGACTCCCCTTGGCAGAGAACCAGAACAAGGGCAACTGTTGCTTATCACGGACTCACTGAAGTTTATCACAGTTGTGTGTCACACCCAAGCAAGCAGTTCTTTGAAATTGAACTAGGGCATGTGTTTGTACGTATGTGTTTTCTTAGGTGTTGAGAGGTGCCTAGGTCAGTTACCACAGGGTATAAAATATCTTTTCCTGCTCAGCCTTTGCAGACTTCTTCTGAACTCATCTGTGAGTGATTTCTCTGCAGCCATTCTCCCTGATTCTTCAAACAGCTTGGAGAGATCCAGACTCTTCCATACTGGCACTGATTTTCTCCTATCTGTTCTCTCTTAAGGCTCTTCATGTGGTCTTTCCCCTTCCTTTTTGACCATAGTGGAGCTCAGAGATCTCAGTGTTCTATCTTTCCTCCCAGCCCCAGGACACTGCTGTTCTACAGGATGAAGCCTACCTCTTGCTTCCTTCTCATTCTCGTCCTCCTTCTCCAGCTGATGATCCCAGGATATGCTCAGTGTTCCTTGGACTCCATCATGGATAAAAAGATAAAAGAAGCTCTCACTGGCTTAGGTAACTGACTGAGGGCAGGGAGTGGGAGAGAACCCCTGATCATGCCACTTATTCCTAAACCTAACTTCTTCTCAGTCCCATCCCCAGCTTCCAGCTCCTATTAAGTCTACTCAAGCTTAATCTTCCAACCAGGGCTTTTTCTACTCCCATATCCCATCAGACTCCTGGCTAAAATTTCAGGTTTCCCTGATGATAATGAGCCTGATGATGATGGTAGTGAGGATGCAGATAGTTATAATTTATGGACACTCATTATGAATGAGATATAATGCAAAAATTTACAGTGATGACCTCACTTAATTTCCACTTTATGAAGTAAGTACAACTATTACTTTATTTTATAGATGAGAAAACCAAACTTTAAAACCTAGTGAGTATCATGATTATGGACACAGTGATACCTCTGAGGTAAAAGAGATTTGGAGGGGGATTATGGGAGACAGATATCATAGGCAATACCCCTCCTTCTCTCCTATTCAGAGTTAAATACCATCCCAGCAAAGAAGATTTCATGTACCAGTATCTTTAGCTCAGGCAGACTGTCTTCCTGCCCTGCGGGTAAGTAACTTCATGAGGAGGAATGGTAAGATGCCCTGCGCCCTCCTCATCCATCCCCTGGCACCTACACCTTCCCCTTGCCTTGTATTAGCCTGAAGCTGAGTTTTAACCTCTGGTTCCCAGTGATCTCTTGCCCATTGTTTCCCTTAACGGTGCTACTGAGGGCACTTGGGTTTCTGTCTCTTCCCTTATCACCTCCCCTTCATGACCTCACATACCAGCCCTCCCTCTTTTCATTGTCCTGTTATGATCTGTCACCTACCGTTCCCCTGTCCTTCATCTTTCTTTCCTGATCTATGCCCTTGTTTTGGTAAGTAGGGACAGCACAGAGGTAACTATATCATGAATCTATAGAAAGGAATGCCCAGGCCCTTCACTTTCACAGGCCTCTTCCATGACCCTATACCTAAGTTTGTTTTGGTGATTTTTGTATTTTTTTCCTTAAAGAGGACTCTCAAAATCAAATTAGCTTTTAGTCCCACAAAACTTACAGCTACACCTGAGCTGCACAGATATGGAAAATGGTAGGCATGCACCTCTCTCCTCTCAAAATCCGAGGGTTTTTGACATCTGTGTCTCATCTTTTGCAAAGGGTTCTGACATCTGTGTCTCATGTGTCCATATAGGAATGGTTGTCACCGGCTGTGCCTGTGGCTATGGCTGCGGTTCCTGGGATATCCGGGGGGAAACCACGTGCCACTGCCAGTGCAGCACTATAGACTGGACCACTGCCCGCTGCTGCCACCTGACCTGAGGGGGAGGAGGATGAGAACCCAACTGTGTGACAATGACTGTAATGAAACTATACACCAAATAGGAAACCTGACTCAACCTGTCCCTTTCATTTGTTGCAACCTGCTTCTTGGGTAGTAAAGACAATTTTTTTTGTGTCTCTCTGTGTTTGTATTTTTGATATTATAGTTCCTGGTTTAGAATTCCTCTAGCCAGAAAATTTCTCCAGTGTCCCAATTACTCCATCTAAGCAAGGATCAGTAAAAATATGGGGAGAATGGGGAAAACTGAGATTGATATTCCAGCCTCCTGTTCCCTCATTGCTTAGCAAAAGGACAATGACTATGCCAGACATTTTGCTTGGCCATAGAAGTACAGGGAAAGAAAATAATATGCATGTCCTATGAGGCTCACTGAATAGAACAGTGGGTTCCAAACTACGTGCCAGCAGATTTTTCAAGGTGGAGGAAGGCAAGGGTACTTTTGAAAGAATAAATTTCTAGATTTCTGGCTTGTTTATATATGGTTTCCTAAACCTATGTGTCAAAGATCTATTTTGATCAAAGTGATTAATTTGCCATTGTCTTTCTCCCCCATAGCAAAACAAAAAGACAGCATTTACCTGCCATTGAACCTTACCATAACTCATCACACGGGGATATAAATATCTCCAGAATGGAAAGGAATGATCCAAAATACCAGCACCAATGTTGAGTGATCCGGTGACTGGGTAGCAAGTCCTTTCACAAGTTGCAGGACTTTCAGTGTTTGGTGCAATATCAAAAGAGGGTATCATCCAGGTATCAATTGGTAGACCACCAAAAATAATTTTACTAATAAGTTTCAGTATGATTTTTAACAAATAACTCAAAAGGAATTCAAACAAATTGAATGATATTACTATAATATAATTTTTCCCTTCCTACATACTTAATTATGAAGTAATTATCTCAAAGCTTATAAATATGAAAAGAAAAGAAAAATATATTGGCTCTAAATTTCATCTCTCTCTAGGATTATTTATTCATGGATAAATAAATTACTCAAGGAAAAAAAAAAAACAGCTCCATCTCTCTCATTTAACAATTACATTTCCAAAATATACCACTGGTGTTTATTACTTATCAGTGTTATGGATGTTTGTTCAATTGTGTGCTATTAATCAGTGTAATAATAACTCAATACCCCTACTTATGGCAAGAAGAATGAGTATTTGAAAACAGAAACCAAAATCATGTCAAATTTTTGTCCAAATTACACATTCTAGTGACTTCTCATTACACAGAATATAAAATCCAAAGTGTATATATATATATAAAAAAATATATAAATACACTATAATAATATATATAAAT